>NW_020439363.1:243000-244806 GCF_000699045.2 Agrilus planipennis | reverse complement strand
TACCTGAATAGCATGACGAACATATTTATAACGAACGTTAAGCTTTAGCAAATGTTCAATCGGTTATAACGAACTAATATTTTGTAAGATCGGTCTAACCATCCTCGAATATGACTTCATAACTCTCATATATTGTTCTAATAACGAACTTTCTATATTGCAAGCCTTTGACAAATTGTATGATTGTATAGAGCAATAAAACAGGTTCAAAACAAAATGGCTACTATTTTGCAGTATAAAATATAAATTATACAAATACATGCGGGCACTTAAATACTCATACATATTTTAATTTGTATTTAGCAGTTTTCTTCTATAATTTACTACCCTCTAGACATACAAAATATAATTATGTGATAGGTCTATATATATATAGGTTTTAATGAAAATCTCCAGCTTTTGTTTTTGGCCCCTTCGTGTCCGCTATAACCGAGTTCGACTATATTTTTTCAATTAACTGAACGCTTTCGTAGTATTTATACACATTTTATAATTATGATTTATTAGGTAAAATCATAATTGTCACTGAATTGTAGCCTTGTTTATAACAATTTTTTGAAAAAAACTTCTCATTCTTAATTATTTAACAATTTTGTAATTAATTCTGTAATTTAAATTAACAAAATTTTATATAAATACACGCATCTACAATAAAAAAATAAGCAAATGTGAGGAAACTAAAATAAAGTTGATATCTTGATATTTTTTTATTTCAATTTTAATATTTTATTTAAATTGAACTTATTAAAAGGAAATAGAAAAGCTCCCGAAGTACTTACGAACTTTGCTTAAAGATTGTCCATTAATAAAGTTTATTAAAAATACAACACTGGACGCAATGCTGTAAGTCGAAACCATTTTACTAGTTAGTCTTTCAAAGAAAAGGGGAAAAACACACTAAATTTCGCACAAAACTTTCTTGTAAATTCACATTACACCGGCAAAAACAAAGTACGGCATAAATTAACTCAAAAGTAGAGTTTAAGACGCGAACCAAGTGATGCTGACAGGACAAATGAATAAGAGTTTTCTTTCACTTTCTCCCAGTCCCAGATTAATTTTTTGAACGTAAGCTAAAGAGAAATATTATAATGAACACCACCACACCACAATGTAATGTACGACATGCACAATATTAAATGTAATCATTGCCCGAGTCTTTTTACCAAACGAGTTTATTCACTCGACGATTTCGCTTTGACTATTGCGCGAAATTGACTTAAAATTTCTAACAGATTACTTGCCAATTATCAACTGATCTATTACACGTTATAATTAACGTTTTTGTAACTCAAATATATCTAGAACACTTGCAATTCGCCACAATAGCACCATTTTATTGCAACATTGCTCTCAGCCTTGAATCAAATTTACATTTGCATAAATACTTTTACTATTATATTATTCTATTTATCCAATAGATTTATCCTTAACCATTGTGGGGCTTATTAAGACGCAAGTACTTTTTTAACTCCTCGAAAGTGGTATAGTTTAGCGATGTTTCTGAAAACGATCATCTATAAACTGGAAAATTTTGAGTTCAAAATAACTGATGGTTTAAAATAATTATCGTAGAGAATTAAACTACCAATATGCAAAAAATATATCTCTTTTGACCACCCCTCCCAGTTCAATCAAATTTTGAAATGCAAATAACAAACGTTTATCACAGTCAAGGATTCAAGGATTTCAATTTTTCGGACCTAAGAAGATATAGTCGATTAAATAATTTTAAAATCTCATCAGAGTTACTCAAAAATCAAAAAAACTGTTAATAGCCCTAGACATTAACCATTTACATTAAAC
>NW_020439363.1:197332-238796 GCF_000699045.2 Agrilus planipennis | reverse complement strand
CCTTCATGTCTGAGAAATTATACGAAAACTGTCTTTCATTTCCACAAAAAAAAACGAAATGACTTTCCGAACAACCCTATAGAATTGGTCCAGAACAACACACTAAACACTGTCTAGGAATTGCGTATCTTGAAACTTTCCTGGAAAATTTGCAGGACCTCGAACGCTGTAAAATTCCCCACGATGTGTTTTTTGACATATTTTAATCAATATTTCAAAAAGTCTCCTAGAAGAAAATTGTTCTGGAGATGTTTTTTTCTTGTTAAATTCTTCTAAATGATAACTTTGCTTCAATTGCAAAAAAACATACCTGCACCACAACGCGCTGCAGCAAGTAAAGAAAATGCTAGATATTTGTTTTCAATGAATATATAACATAAAGTAATCCAAATAATAACTAATACCAGAAGTTTGATCAAGATCAGTTGTACACTTTTTACGTAATCCATTTTATAACTTTAACGATACCTACTCACATTGTGACAATTCTTTTACGTAATCTCCATGAGCCATATAACAAAATCAATGATGTCTCCAAACCAAATAGTCTTAAATTAAAAGTGCGTAAAAATTGACGACCTAATTTTCAAATTGCTTAGGTTTAGGTCCACACACATCTTCTACGGAAGTTGAAAGCCTGATGTGATTAGCAATCGAAAGAAGAATACCAATGAACAAGTGAAAGTACCCAATATTAAAAGACGTAAGTTGTAATCTAGCCAGCCGCGGTAACAAACTAACACCGCGGAAGAGGTGAAAGTTATTTCGCACTAATATTTCGGCTGCAGGCAACTAAAGTTGGTATTTCATCTCCGTTCTGTTCCGGTATGTATTAAATTATTCCTTTACTCCACTGTTAAATCACATGTGAGTATAAAATTCCAATAATATACGGATATAAGAAATTTGCAAGATACGTGACCACATGTTCCCATTAGGTATAGGTATCTATACCCATGACACTATAACCAGTAGTTTTCCTTTTTCTTTCTTCAAGCTACTGTTCTTCTTCGTCTTGCACAGTTTCTAGATAGCACAGCGGCAGGTATTTGATATGAATCTTTTACTATCATAAGGTCGGTGGAATAGAGTAAAAGCCAAACTGGTCGTTTTTGTTTATAAAAGTGGGGAAATGTTGTGACTCGTTATACAATCCACTTTCATTGCTCCATAAACTGTTGTGATTCTTAGTGCCCACGACCCCTAATGCTGAACTTGTTCGATTGTTATTATTTTTGTGAAACGAATTGTTAGACGCCATGAATTTTGCAGTTTTTGTTTACTTCCTCTGGTCTATTATCACTTTGAATATTTTCAGTATTGTCACTTCTCAGTCAGATAATCTAGGTAAGTCTGTTTTTATTTTTATTGTCCTTTTAATCCTTCCTTATTATGAAAATATTTAACGATATCTCACATTGTTAAAAGCATAAAATTCGAATTAAATAAAGTTAAATAATAAATGGGGTGATTATAATTAACAATGACATTTTTTTAAAGATCATATTATTAATAAATTTTTATAATGATAAATACTTTACTAATAAATAAGACAATATCAGTATCAAAACACTTAACGTCCAAAATACCAATTCTTCACACATTTATCACAATTTCTATCTTAATGACAATAAAAGACCCATATTTATTTGTTGATAATCTTAACAATGACTTTTTTATTATTTAATTCATATCGTTAGATACCTGTAGTAAATTTAAACCCTGAACAACCAGTCATTTCACCCTTAAAATAACAAGATTTATTTCTTGGACTTTTTTGTAACTTTTTGTTTATCTTATTATGCCCTTGACATTAGAAAATAATTAATTTTGTTATAATNTGTTTAAATAATTAAATTTTATTAATTTTGAACTATCGTGTAAATCTCTAAAAGGTATATATTTCGGTAAAATTTTTATTTCATAAGATTTTGCTTAAGAAAGCAGGAAAGTAAAGTGGCTGCTGTGCTATTGGCCTTGTTCTGAAAACGAAATTCTGAATTCCATGTAGTCTTTTCTAACGGTTACATAATAAACGAACTGACCGAAGTATTCTTTACATCACGCTTTAATATTCTGTGGCTCGATTATTTGAAAAAAATATAAATAATTTAATTTAAAAAAATGCCTACTAGACATCATTGTAACCTATGTCTAGTTTAGTTTAAGATTGAAACTTTTGATTCATCTGTGACTGTTGATGTTTATGTTTAATAATATAATTGTATATCAATGTAACTAGTTTAGCCCATCCAATCAATAAAATAAACAACAACTTCTATGCTTTTGACGACGAAATAAGTTTACAATTATTTAACTGTTTAATAAAGGGGTAGTCTCTAAAGAATTAAACCGATCACCTTTACCGTATTTCACGCAACTTTTATCGATTTTGTAATTTCCGAAATGTGTAACATTCAAAACATTAACAAAGAGCTTCCTCTACAAAAGAAAGTAATTTTAATTCATTCAAATTTTTGTTCAACAACCGCAATTACAGGTGTGGTCATTATTAGATACACTCCTTGATTTGTTTAAAGCACTTATTCTTATGCCTACACAACAAGCAACTTGCTGGTTAAATATTACGTGAACTTTAAGGCATTGTTTACATGTAGAATGAAGGATATGAATTGCAGAGTATTTATTAGCTTTTAATTTACTGTCTTACATTTTATGCGATTAGTAAACAAAGTGAACAAAGTTACAGTTGGAAAACAGTTGTTGTTATCTGTAAAATGTATAATGTGCAGGTAATCCTATAACCATTAATCTCTTCAATGAAAGGTCAGAGCTTTTTGTTTTGAAACCAAGCAATTCTGACAATATTAAAGACATCTTTCTATTTATTTATGTATTTATTTGAACAAACAAAATAAAGCGCATCAATCCCAAAAGGAAAATTGTAAAAGAAGTTTAATCATTTAACAAATTATCTTTCCCAAATTCATGATCAATAAAGGAAAGTCTTCGTATCTTCAAGCTATGAGTAATATTGTACATCACAATTTATAGCTTCTTAGGTGAAGCGGTTTTTGTGATAGACAGGTAACAAAATATATTAAAAAATTATGATTACGATGACCCTTCTTCCTCCTTTTATTTGAAACTTGGAATAGGAACCTTTTGGAACAAATACAATTACTTTCACGCTACGAATAAGTCGCTGGTCAAAACTAGTTATTAATGAAAGTTGAAAGTATTCTAGAAGCAAAACTCATTTCCTAATTAAATTGATGTTTGTAGCAAAATTACTTCAGCTAATTAAGGTTTTGTTGTACCTACATTCTTTGAAAAACAGATTTGTGATGTTATATTTATTTTAATGAATTAACTTGTGGTCTATATAGTAATATGTATAGTATGTATGTCACTTACATACTCCTTGTTACCTAACAGTGTTGTAAGTGTTAAACTGCATTGGCGTTCTAGTTAGCAAGCATAATCAATGAAAGTGTGTACCAACACGTTTTTCACCAAGCACGTTTCATTTTCACAATTTTTGATACTCATAATAATCCTTTATACGCCTTGAATTTCAAACGTCACACTTTAATTTTGTATAAATAATTAATTGTTACACAATACCTACGTACATAGGTCTGGCTTTCAAGCAAAGAAGTATTTTCATGTTGTTACATCTTAAATCCATTTACAAACATAGCCCATTCTGTATGCATTACAAATACCTCTACTTTTGCCCTTAAACCCTCCACTTATTGTACATTAGGTTCTCTAAATATGAGGCTCAATTGAAATACAATTATTCGACATAAGAAGCATCATCACTACTTATCAGTCTAGTAAATTTTGCAAAGAACTCAGTTATGAATTATCTAAAATAACCAATAATCTTAAATTGTTAAAGAGTTAGCAAGATGTATTATTTGTACTGTAATTATTTAGCTGTCTAAAATTAATATAGCTTTCTAATATATAAATATTGAACACATTTGTTCATCATTATCATACGTTCGTCAGTGCTAAGACTCTTCTTATTTCCCCAAAACTAGAACATCCCACATCCTTAACTATTTGTGAACAGTAATCTGATGTAGGTCTATCTCTACTCCTCTTAACTCCTGTTTCTGCTTCTAATATGTCTCTAACTAGCCCTTCATGTCTGAGAAGGTGCTCTACCGAACTATCTCGTCTATTTCTAATTGACTCCCATTGTAACTTCTGTTCTTTTATACTTTGTAATATCTTCCAATCTCTAATCTTCTTTATCCACGGTATCCTCATCATTCTCCTGTAGCACCATATTTAACCTAACCTAACCTTTTTTCTTTTCCGTCGAGCCCACCGTCCATGTTTCGCATCCGTACAGCGCCGCGCTCGAGCCAACAATCAACATCTTTTTCGACTTTCTAAATTAACCTTTCGTGAGTGTAGACGAGACTTGTTTTTGGTCTTTTTGTATTCATTCTTACTTTTTCTTCTTTTGTATACCAGTTGTTTTACCTTACTTTTATTTACTTTCAGACAGTACTGTTTTGTCAATACCGCTTCCATTTTATTTAAGGCTATCTCTAACTCCCTCATCCTAAATGCTAATACTGCTATATCATTTTATAAATCTAAGCATACTAATCTTTAGTCTCTGTGTATTTATCCCTAAAGTTGTTCTGTCTTAAATGATTTTGTTTCGATATATCGATTAAAAAGTAGCGGTGACAGTGTGAATCCTTGACTGACTCCCTTCCTAATATTTACTTCTCTACGGTTCTGCTCAAGCTTTATAACTGCCTGTACAAACTATGTTTCACTCTTCTATCTCTCATCCCTACAGTTTTAAGTATATTTAACAACTTATCCCATTTAACATTGTCAAAAGCTTTTTCTAAATATACGAATCCTATTTACGCGCTTTTTCTTTATTATTACCCGGAAAGCTGAAATGACCTTCCGTTTTCCTCTATTTCTTCAATTGCCACATTTGTTAATAGATATTTATTTAAGCGGTATATTCTAGCCAATAATGCATAGATTATTACTGGTCAGTTATTACTATCCTACGTTGTGCTTACTCTTACTTTTCTGTAAAGCTTTAAGACCTTTAACGGTAAATGTAAGCGCAATATTTCAGTGATTTTCCTATGGTTTCTCCACATTTCTTCTTCTAAAAGTTGTGATAGTTTCTGTTATGGCCGAATAACTGTGTCGGGTTAATGAAAAGATTTTCTTTTTTAACAGGTGATTAATGTTACAAATGTGTTACACCTAGCATAACTTGTAGTTTCCTTTCTCTATTTTCAGTTTGATTCTAATCTGATTACTGTGAACTATTGCATAATCAAATACAAAATCTAATTATGAAATTGCTAATAACGACAATATACCCAGATCATCAAATTATCAATAAAGCTCTGCTTGATTGATTGATTGATTGATTCAATATGTAAATGTTCAATAGACTCCCACAAAATACATACGAATATGTTTGAAACCAGAAATTGATCAAAATCAAATCAGAAACCTCCAGAATGATCATGAAAAATTGCCTTCAGATTTGACTAAAAAAAGAAGTACCTTTTAAAAACAAAAGACAGCTCATTGGTCGACCTTCAAAAAAATGAACTTGACCAAATGCAAAATATATATGCATTATAACTGGCGAATGTTGACTATGGTCGAATTCAACTCTAGGGATGGTGAAATATTTAAATATATACATGCTCATTGGATCTATTCGTACATGTACACATTGTATCTTACATACTAGCATTTCTACATAAGCCTAGTTTATGTAATGAAATTACCCAACTCTGCGGTGTATCTTGCATTAGAAAGAATTCACTTTTCACTTTTTAATTCAGCTCTTAATAAAGTAGCATTGAAGTAAATTTAAGAATTTAGTGTGTTTATCTTATGTTTAGAACAATTTCATGTTACAAAATCCTATTCAAACAACTTTCTTGAGATCCACACGGTAAATTTCTCGTATAAAATCCTAACTAATATTACAAATGCGAATGTGAGTTTGTTTCCATTTCACGTCGTAACTAGTCAACCGATCGTCATGAAATTTTGTGCACGCATTGCTAGGGGGTACAGAAAAAGACATGGAGTACGTTTTATCCAAAATAATATTGTTCCCGATGGACAGAAAAATTAGTTTTATCTAGTCGATTTCGCACCTTAACTACACAATCGATCATTTTGAAATTTTATAGACACATTGTCAGTTGTACAGAATAGGATATAAGGTACCCTTTATCAAAAAAAAATATTGTTCCCGAAGGATAGAAAAATTAGTTTTACGTGGTCGATTTCACGCCTTAACTATTCAATCGATCATCATGAAATTTTCTAGACGCATTGTCAGTTGTAGAAAAAAAGGATAAAGTACCTTCTATCCAGAAAAAGAAACTGTTCCCAAAGAATAGAAAACATAGTCTTAGGTATATATTTTTTTATTGTGTATATCCTCAAAATTGCTATTGCAGACATTTGATATTAATAATGAAATATTAAGAATTACAAGCACATATTCCTGCAAGGTTCTTTAGAAATAGAGTGATGGATACCAACGAAAGCTAATGGGGTAGTTGCTTATTATTCTCCTCGAATTTGAAATTTAGTATGACAGATAACTAATTTATGTGGGGTTATTATGTGACACATTTAATTGTTTGTTTAATCACCCCTGTACCCCTCACAATGTGTGACCAAAGATTCAGGATGATCGATTGAGTAGTTAAAGCGTGAAATGGTAATAAAAAACGAAACAAACAAAAAAATTCACATTAGGATGCTTTAGGGTCCTGATATTACTTATTTAGATAAATGCACAGTTAATTATTGGCGATCAATATATATGTGTATATATAAACAGAAGTATACATACCTTTTTTAATTCTTGTAAAAAGTTTTCTCCATCTCCTTCTTTTAGCTATATGTTTCTTTTGTTTCAGCGGATTATTTTTCCCACTGCAAAAAGAATGAGTCCGACTTTGACAATTGCGTCAAAGACGGACTCAATGGAGTTCGACACTTATTCAAAACAGGTAATGATTATTACTCAAAAAGATTTATGCTTTTGTACACGAAATAATTTATAGTTATTTAAGGGGTGCCGAAGTACAACATAGCCCCATTCGATCCATTTTTTGCATCCGAAGTCCCTCAGAAGGTGGGAGGTCGATTTTTCAACTACAAATTAATCCTGAAAAATGTTTTTGAATCTGGTTGGACAATTTCTCAAGTTACGAGATTCAGGTACATTTTCAAATATCTTTTATTCGCTTGATGTTGAGTTTTTGTCAGCGTTGGTCTCCTAAATTTATGTAATAGAAAAACTCAATTTATGAAATGTGATGTCGCTCAATTTTTTAGAATCAATCTAAACTAATGGCATGAAAATATTTTGCCCGTAGTTCAGTCCTCTACCACCTTGCCTTCCACAGTTTTCTTATATTTGGAAATTCCAGAAACTTACTCATTTTTTAGCCCAACATTGAGTTAATTAATAGTTGTGTTTACAAATTTATAACATTAATTTGTTATCTCAAAATTTAGTGTTGTGTTTGGAATTACCGTAAATTCATGTAAAAAATAATCTGAATCTATTTAGATGACCATGACTTAATTCCTCTGTTTTTGTTTAAAATATTCATAAAAAAATTGGTGTTATTTTTCCAGTACAGACGTTAACAAACAATTCCACTCGTTAAAGTAATAAAAAGTAAACATTAGCATAAAAGTAACCAAAATAAAAGAAAAATGCATAAATCTTTATAAACAAGTCATTATGTTAGTTACTGGTTTGGTTCCTCAAAACGGGGAAGTCCCATTGCTGACCGCGAAAATATTTTACTCGAAATAGTGACCGATCCTTGTATCTATTAATATTCGTGGTATTGCTACTAATTTGCTCAAATTTTCGATATACTTCATCATCATAAGGTCATCAGTCCTAAGACTGGTTGGACACACGCCTCCACTCCTTCCTATCCTGAGCTAATCTTCGCATTTCCATAAAACTGGATCATCCCACATCCTTAACTATTTGCGAACAGTAATCTAATCTAGTCTACCTCTACCCCTCCTAACTCCCGTTTCTGTCTCTAATATGTTTCTGATTAGACCTTCATGCCTGAGAAGGTGTCCTACTAACTTAACTCGCCTATTTCTTATTGACTTCCACAGAGTCCTCTGTTCTCTTATTCTTTCACATTTCGAACGCTTCTAACCTTTTTTTTTCGCACCTGTACAGCGCCGCGCTCCAAGCATACAACTTTATCAACCTTTTTCGAATTTCTAAATTAACCGTTCACGTTCGTAGAAGTGACTTCTTTTTATTGAAGGCGACTAGCCCTGCGCTAGCTTTTGCTTTATATCTCTACTACTCCTTCCGTCCTGACTTATCTGACTTCCTAAATACCTAAAATCAGTCATTTTCTTCTAATTTTTCGTCTCCTATTTTTATATTCGCTCTTTCCTCTCTTGCATACCAGTATTTTTTTTTACTTTTATTTATTTTCAATACAATACTGTTTTGTCAACATCTCTTCCATTTTATTTAAAGCTATCTCTAACTCCTCCTTGCTAGATGCTAATACTGCTATATCATCTTTAAATCTGACCATACTAATCTTATATATAGATATCAATATACTTATAGACAATAAAACTGTAAAATTCTGCACAGGCCGAATATCATCCAATTTTGTAATTTAATATTAAAATATTTCATTAATTATGCTTGTAGGAGCGACTTCAATAAAAATATGATTCAATACACTCAATTCTTCCCGGATAAAAAATTAAAGGGCGAGTACGATTTTGTTGCGACGATTTTTGGAAATACGTATGCAAATAAAGGACCGTGGAATTTGAGTTTGTATGACTTCGTACAAACGACAACGATTACAAGAAAACCAAGAATCGCCAGCAACGCCACCCTTGTCTACGATACACCCCTTAAGGCCAGCGTAGAGGTTCAAAGCTGTAAAAACATGGAATTACACATAGGGCACTTGTTACAGGGAAGAACGGTCATTGGTAAGCAACAACATCAAAAAGCTTTCTGGTAGTTCTATTTCATGTGATTTTGCAAAAATTATTATTAAATTTGTGTTCAAACGTGATGAAACATTTTCAAAATTAAGTAGCAAAAACAAAATTTTAAGATCCTTTTGTAATTGCCTCCATTTGGCACCAAGCAGCCGTAGCTGATGGCCAAATTCGAAACAATGGTGAGGATTCACCTTTAAATCCTGGATTTAATTAATATTAAAAGACAAACATCCCAAAACCAAAAAATTTTATTAAGTTATGTTCAGAACAAAAAGATCCTGGTGAAATTCATTGTATATAGGTGTATGGTTACGTATACGTTTATTAAGAACAAATGTTTAAAAAGAAGATTTGAAATATAGATATGTCACAGAATAAAAATAAAAGCTTAGGGATTTAAATAAAAAACAAGTTTTAGTATATCGCTGCCGCGTATAAAATTGCCTAAACTAATCGAACTCTCGAGTCGTTTGAACAAAGCGTAACACTCCCAAATGCTTTAAATCGCATTCCAAAAAAGGATGTCGCTCTTTGACGATTGCATGTAACAGAATATCCCTAAACATGTCCGGTACAGCAATGTATGTGTATTGCTCTACTGAAATATTTATCTTATTTTTAATTATGCGAATGTTACCTACTTATTATAATTATTATTATGTGACTTTATTATTGAAATTAATTTATTTATGTAAAACTAAAATTTGTACTGAATAATTAATGATTTAACTGAATAGAAATACTACGATTTACATTTAACGGATATCAAAAACATTATTTTGTGAAATAAATATGAATTGACACTATTTTTTAAAAGTCATCGATTTTTTTATCTAAATTAGCATATCGAACTTAAAAAATTCCTAATTTAAATGAAAAACAGCTATAAATCACCAAATTTTAATACCAATTGATTATTATAATTGCATTGTCATTCTTTTAGTAATAATTTTGTACTTGTCTGAACTTACGAAATTCCTAACTCACGTAAACAATATTAAAGAAAACGTCACAAATATTTTTGTTCCATTATTAATTTAGCAACCGTTATAATTTCTTTATAATTATTTTCGTTAGGCCTAATACAATTATATTGGCGCCTCCTTTGTAGGAAGCAAATAGTAATTAGTAGTTACCATGACACAAGCAAAATGCTTTACACCCCGAGTAAAAATAAAAACATTTATAACACTACCGAATCGCCTCCAAATATCTAAAATGACTTAAATTACCACCGAAATAGTTCCTACAAATTAGACGAAAATTTAAATTCTAAAACTGTAGCCAAAATACTACCTTTTCAAAAATTAATACCAATTTATCCATAAGATATTTAAATTATTATTGTTTATAACATCATTATTAATTTCTAATTGTTTAAAAAAGAAAATAGTGTCTTAACTTTTTATTAAAATCTATGTTATATTAATTAAAATATATTAATTACAATATATACAGTATATACATTCAAATTTTAGTATCCCTTTAGCGCTGTTTCGGCGCTTTTTGGTATAAATGCGTTGCTCTTGCGGTGGTATTTCAACCCAATCCTACACTACCCCCCTTCAGGGGGTGTCTTTTGAAGATTTCCCCTTCTCGAGGATAAACTAAACAAAACAAAAAGGTGGTATTTCAGTAGCTTTCCGGAATGCAGTCGTTGCTGTATCCTGTGTTCTTTTCGTACTAAATATGCGGTACTGTTTCAGTACTCCATTCGTACACAATCGGCGGTTTAGGCCTGCACACAGACCTTTATGGAGCTAGTTTGATCGTAATTCGGTAAAGTGAAATTGAAAAGACTAATTTTTACTCGGGACCGTAGGGTTCATTTCGGAGAGTTTTTCCTTTAATCACGCTCTTTTTTTTTCAGAAAATCTTGCGGATCGTATTATTAATACAGCTTGGCAACCAGGTTTTGTGGTTTTAAAACCAATTATTAACGACTTGGTTAGCACCGCATTCACAGAAATATTTAATAAGAACTTCAGGTACTTCCCATTCCATGAATTGTTCCCGTAAAACCCCTGCTATAGGCATTCAATGTGAATAATTACTTACATTATTGGAAACCATAATTTTTGAATCTAAGTCATTTGTTGTAAATTTTAATTAAGGATTTATTTACAATATGTATTGTTTATAATAAATGTGTACATATTAATTTTATTTCGGATTCGCGTTATTAATCGTGTAGCAATAAACTACAAACCCCCAAAATGCAAAAAAAACAATTAACATATTTGAAAAGCCTTTATTTCATTTATTTATTTAGTCAGAACTCACGGAAAAACATAAAATATCATGAATTATCAAGTATTAAAAGATGATTAAACCTAAAACGAAACATTGTATAAGTAAATTTGTAGTTATTACTTTAATAAATTATTTATTTTACTGCAATGCGACTATATCTATCTTTCTCTTTTATAAATGATTTTTTTTTTAATCCTCAAACTTCATTTAGAAATATTTGTGGGGGGGCAGCACCTCTTGGGTCACTTTTTAATGTAATAAAATGATAAAAACAAATTCATAAGCGTAGAGAGGATTTTTACTAATTGTTAGTGTAACCAAAAAAAACAATAACTAAAAGACTGCGTATACTTTGTATATATAAAAAACTGTAATAAATGGTTTAATATATATTACAAAACCTACAATGTTTTACTATACTCAACATATCGTGAATTTTCGTCTTAATTGTTATACAATCGCTCTTAACTATTTATTTCCAAAAAAAATGGAAAAAAGTGCAATGAAATTCCTCAGAAGATATAAACTATTCCTTTTTTACAAATTACAGCACGTTTAGGGGCCTAAATTATTATCTACATTTGTATTAAATGATAATCAATAATATACTCTTTCAACTTTATTTATTTATATGATTTATTTTATTTCCATTTTATTAATTTTCTACCTTTTTACATATCTAGATCACAATTCATAAGTTATTAACCTAATAAATCCTATTACCTCATTAAGCCGAATTGATTTTTCTCACCAATTATTTTAACTAGCCCTAATTGTGCTTCTTCACGAGTTGCTAATGTTTTGTGGTGGCGCCAAATAGCTCCCGTGGAAAGTAGTAAGAAGCAACACTTTCTAGACGATCTTCTAATTATCATTAATTACGCTTACAAGAAACCATAGGCGGGGATAAATGGAAACCGTAAAGAAAATGTAATATTTAAAAAGGAAAACAAAAAACATTCAAAGAACAAATTACTCATTTAGTAGAATGAATTTTTGAAAATCCATTTATTATAATCGAACAGGAGAGATTGCAATATTACTTATTAAATTTTCATATTGGAGAGGTATCTTAAAAAGAATGTCCTTTTTCAAAAGAACAAGAAAATAGTTGAATAAATAGCACATAAATGTAGGCATATCGTCTGTTTATCATAGACACATAAAAGTACCAAAAGTAAATAACTGTACATTCCTATTAATTAACAACATTCCTCATTGCATAATTAATGTAATATTGATACAAGTTTTTGTTTTTAAAATTGTTTTTAGTACTTCACTTAGTGTTGAGTGCTCTTCAAGACTTATGTCGTTATAATAGTATAATTTTGTTATGACTTTATGTTTTGTGAAACAAAAACCCCGCGAACTAATATAGACTTAATTTCATATATAATTTTTGTGTGTATAAAAAAATCCCACAGTAAAGTAATTATTCATACGCCACTGCTTGTTCGAAATTATGTTTACAAGTTTGATTAAGGTTTATTACTTTTATTTAGGCTTCAATAAATCAGATTACACTGCCGAACGATGGGTTGCCTAGCCAATTTTACGATTTAATTAATTTTCCTTTTCTGAATAATTGGTTGCCTATGACAAACTCCTAAAATTGAATTTAATGTACTAAATAATTGAATTTATTTAAAAAATGAAAACATGACAGCATTCATTTTAATATTTATTTTTAATAAATATAATTGTTATTCGTACAGCAATNGAATCTGATATCAGGTTATTCCTTGCAGATTCGATGTTAAAAGTTTCTTTTGTAAAAAAATAGTTTTCATCTAGCAGAAATGTATTGATAATTAATACAGTTTGTCAAACAGAAATACTGATTAAATTAATCATAAAGTAATGATTTTTATGAACTATTTTTTGTAAAATGGAAAATTTTTAATAGCTTCCTAAAAATATGTAAACCTAATTTGCTTATTATGAAACACCAACAACAAACTGAGTTGTTACTGACCTTACTTCAGAATAATCAAAATGAGACTTTACTTTGCAACTGATAAAAAAAAATTTAAACAACAGGTATGACGTATTTTTCGCTATAAACATACATTAAGTAATAAGTAGGTCAACATTTTCACCATTTTTGCTTTTAATATCAAACAGTAGATTTTTTAAAAAGGATTATTTAGGTACCTACGTAATTGTAATAGAAAAAGAGATATTAAAACCCATTAGTACACAAATGTGTATTATTCATTCATTAACTTCCTAATATGATATACAAAAAAAAGCTTTTGAATCTTAATTTAAATTTAATTAATACGTTGACGTATGTAAAAAGAATAAATATGTGTCGTGGTTTTCCCTAAAACTATCTGTTTTTCCATTAATTCTGGTGAATGATACCTCTTTCATTCAAATAGTGCTGAATTGATTTTCTTCTTTTTTTTATTGTTTTATTATTTCGTAGTATTACGTTACAATCAATAATGTTTGTATTCGTTTTATTTTACATTAAAATTAAATGAGTTATGGTAGCTGAATCCTTACAATCACAGAATAGTATTGTGTTTTATAATTAGTTTTGTTTTTGATTCAATCATTCGAGATGATCCGAAGATTATTACATTTAGGGATAAGAAGTCTCGAAAAAAAACTCATTTGCCAGACCCGAAAATGGAAAATGCGAAGATTACTCAGGTTCGGAAAGATTGCAGATGCGTGTTCAACCGGTCTTAGGTTTGAATCCTATGATGATGAACCAGGTCCGTAACCAGGAATGTTTTTCAGTGGAAGGAACTTGGTAATCAAAAAGTAAATAGAATCTTACAAAAACATTAGACAATTTAATTATTATATTTGTTAAAAACACAAGGAGGATCAAAAATAATATTACAGGGGTGATACATATACAGGGTGGTATTAATATAAACATTTGATATATACGGAAAAATTTCAAGTTTCTGGGTTATTTTAAAAATATTTTGTACATATATAATTTCTGAAAAGCATTTTTGATTCGAAAATACAAGGTGATAAATATTTTTCAACAAAACCATTTTGATATTTTTAAAATTATTAATTCAGCAGAAAAAGTGTATAGTGCACTTTTAGGATTTATCGAGTACAAAAAATTTATCTTTCGGACCACTAAGAACTAGAATACTAGAGAAATACAATGTGGTTTCAATAAATTCGGTAATTAATAATAAGATTGAATGCATGCATCCTACAACTGGTGGTAGTCATTTTCAACAGTTCTTTTAGATTAAGAAGCTTCAGATGTAATATTTAGATTAGATAATAAAACATTGTTATTATCGAAAAACATTTAACGCCCTATGTGTCTTCGTAATATAGTCTTAAAATAACACTGGTAAACCTGTTGAAGTTATGCTGTATATTTAGTAGACACCCTGTATATCAATAAAAATACAGATCTGGACTCAAACGACTTCAAAAAAATATGTTTATTCATGTATATTTATTACAAATTAGGTCTGTCGTTAGCACGCGTACGTTGGGATTTTTATTTCTGAAATAGCCCTCGTATAATTATTCAGTGTTCGATCGGTTTATCGTTAGTTAGTTGCTTTTGTATATTCGTATGTTCGAGGCCCTGAAACCTAAACGTAAATAGCACTCATTCATAAAACCACTTCCGGCTTAATTTCCTCTTCTTAGTTCTCAGTTCTCTACTTTCAGAATATTCATATATCATTCAATGCTGAAAGAGTTGATTTTGCATTCTTAAGTTAAGTGTTGTTAGCTTCTTGATAATTTAAAAAAAATACCGAATAGTTTAGATTAATTAACAATGATAAATACATACATACATTTTTGCCTCATAGTCGCCCGCAATTGGGATTGCAATCCAATTAATTATTTAGAAAATCAAGTCATTTACTATTTCAACGAACTTATTTAAAAATTTACGTCATTTAAAACAAACAGATCGAAAATAAGGGAACGACGATATTTTTGGAACATTTTGTAGTTGTGTGCTTAGTTGTAAATCTTATCTAATCTGAGTAAGTCTGGACCTATCTAGAAGTACTGAATTTTGAAAAAACACGGCTAAATAGAGGACTCATTCTACTTTTATGAAATATTTTCCCAATTGTTTATTAACTATCGTATTTTACTATTATAGAATACAGTAGAATCCGCTTATAATGACGAACACGTCATACTAAACGGGCGTCATACAAAGCATAGTCTTACAAAATAAACAACTTTCTATTTTAATTAGTTATTTAGTTTAATAGAGAGAAAAACTACAAGTTATATACATTTATTAACAAAAAAAGGAAAAGAACGATTAATTGTGATATCAATATACATAAGAAGGGTCAGAAAAATGAGCGAAAATGTTATTATTAATCATTTGGGTCATTCATATGTCATTTTAAACGGAGTCATTATATCCAAACTTTCTAATAGAGAATTTGATATAAAAACATTCATAGTAAGCGGTTAATTAATATAGGCGGAGTCATAATAAACGAATTCCACTATATATCATTTGCATTGAAATATTTTTTTTTGTTGAGGGTCAATTTGCTTTTACTAGTATTGTAAACAGCACCTACACATATCAAATAGCATCATCTCTAGATTTTACCATATCCCCAAGAATTGTTTATGGATTCTCCTAATATTTGTGTAAATAGTACAATTAAAAAAAACTACACAAAATTAAAAATTTCCACAAATTAAATTTCCGAATGAAACAAAAATAGCAAAAGATCAACATATTCAAGAGTTTGGTTTTTCCCCTATATAGAAGCACTAACTATTACGCCCTAAATCTTTTTAAAAACTTTTTACTCCCTTTGAACACTATTTAGATAATCAATACTTGTCTGTAATTCATCAGTCATCATTCATCAATATAAATACAATCGTGTTGTCTTCATACAATGATAACAACAAAATTAATGTAGGACATGGTTAGGAAGTGTATATTAAGTATTTATTTGTGGTGGTGTCGATCAATATTTACTATCGACAAATGTTGTGCGTGTGGCGCCAACGTATTTAATCTAATGTAATTACAATTTACGATTCGTATCCATATGCTACTGACGACTGGACTCCTTGACACGATCATTATCAGAAAATGACTGTGTTTATCCGGAAAATGGAAACTGATATTAGTACACGCATAAACTTGAAACATTTCAAAAGTTTCGTCTTCCGAAAGGTCATTCAAATTGCCCATGACATCACTTGTCCACTAAAATAAAAATCAAAGCTAGATGCCTGCCTCTTTTTGTTAATTGAAGTTAATCGTATAACTTTACCGTCATCATTATCATTAATTCCTCATTAACATAAGAAAAACTGAAGAACAATAAAAATTATTTATTTATTTTTAACTCCGTCAGTCTTTTCAACATTTAGAATATGGATTTTCTCTTAGTTGTGGCTCATAATATTTCTATTCATTATCATTTATACTAAAACCAATAAATTCCTTAAAAATTAATAACATTTAAATACATATGTTGAAAGCATGCTATGATCTACAACAGCAATAAAAAAAATAAAAAATTAGTTTCTTTATATTTTTAGGATTTTAAAAATTTTTAAACGACCTTTACAAATTCTTTTTGATACAACAAAAACAAGTAAACAAATAAAGAAATTAAATAAATAACTACAGCTAGAGTGTAATATATAACATTTTAATCATATTGTGATAAATAAGGCGAATGCCCGTTTAATAAATAAATAAATAAACAAATTTTCACAGAGATTGATGTATTGTATGTATTCAGATTCTGAAATATATTTTTCTTATTTTTAGAAAAAGCTGGTACCTCGTTTCGCTCCGATTTATAAAAAATCTTTTCATATATTCTATGTAATCCTAGTTTATACAGTTTACTTAATATTCTTTGAATAACTTTCATCAATTTCTAATTATAATGTTAAAAATAAAGATGATTATTAAAGAGGGGGGCATTTTTATGGTCTTATCACTATAAGAGTATGTACATATATTTTTCTGAAATATTAGTACGAAAAAGTTCGACTTCTTTAAATGGTATCGATCGAACGATGCAATGAAACTATACGTGTGAAGAAAACTCATCATCGTACACATGGTCACATGACTAAATGTTACATGATTTGATAAAGCCTTGATCAGTTTTTTCAATAGGATATTTGCCAATTTGTTTTTAGGTATTTAACTGCAATTAATGTCTTGATAATGCAACTAACTACAACCGCGAAAAATCGTAACTGCCCAAGGTACTAATTACTAATTAAAACCCTCTAATTGTACATAATAATACTTCAAAATCAAAGCCCTAAACAGCTAATTTCATCTATTAATTACGGCTTACAATTAGTTGACCGAGACATCAAATTTCATAAGCAAGTGATAATGGTTTGTCTTGAATTGAAAACCCACACGTATGCTATTTAATAGAATATCTAGTCATCGGAATATAATAATAAGACAATGTACGTCGGTCGTATTAATATGTTTAGTATTACTTGTATTCATTTACACAGACATTTGTGATAATACGTGCATAAGTTAAACAATTCAGTTCCATCCAGAATACAACATTAATTCAGTAAAATAAATGAAGATGCTGGCGAACAATAACAACAATATGTAATTGTTATTAGCAATGTATTAAAAAAAAAAATTACAACACGCTACTGAAGTGAAACTTCTTCAAACATACCGGGATATGGGTTAAGGAATTGGTTTAATGGTATTATTTGTACACTATGCTTCGCACGGGTGCAATGCTGATAGTAAATATACTATAGAATTTGTTTATATACAACAATCACAGCTTTTTTTGTCATTAGACAATATAAACCGGCCGGTACCGCCCCAACCGCTATGTCCCTGCATTTTAAATCTGTAATATTTTCGAAAATAATTATTCAAATTACATGCTGTAAAGGGTCATATTGATCTATATTAAATGCAGAATGTATTTAAAAGTACTTAATTGGATAACGATTAATGCTGTTTTGCTTAAAATCGCTTCGTAAATAAGCCATTATTTCTCGTAAAAAGCAAAGTACAAAAAATGGTTATTGTGGGTTATCCCTAAGAGATAGACATATGCCACCACGGACTTTTTTGTAGATATTTTTAAGGTGTACAATACTGTAGTATATTATTTTGATCTCGTAGGGTTCAGCCAGCGTTTGCAATGTAAGCGCAAAAAAATGTGTTTATTTACGACATCACATAACAAACCTCTAAAATTATCAGTGTTTCTCTACTATATTATGCATGTATTATACATATAAACCTTCCTCTTGAATTACTCTATCTATTAAAAAGCCGCATTAAAATCCGTTGCGTAGTTTCAAAGATCTAAGCATACATAGGGACAGACAGCGGGGGAAATGCGTTGTATGATTTCGTTACATAGCAACTCCCATGAAACGAACTTACCCTACCGTAAAGAAGTTTCACTTCAAAAAGTCAAGAATCGTAGCTTCATTTAAAACTACCGATAGAATTTCAAACAAAATTGCCAAAACATCAAAATCAAGAGCCTTTTTACTAAAATATAGAGAACGTAATAAAATCTACATTGGTCAGACTAAGAGATCTTTTAAATTGCGTACAACTGAACATCTGCGGAGTTTAATCTACGGTCTCTACCTATTGAGGGAACCAAAAGTCTCATAATACACATAACAAACAGGATAAAAAGAAGACAAAAACGTTACTTCTATGTAAATATCTAGCTGTAATACTCATACAAAGAATGAATAGTTTCTTTTAAATATCCCTTGCGTAGTATTATAGTAAATAGTTGTAATTGTAGTGGAGTAGGTCATGCAAAGGTATGCTTGAATGAATCACTACTTGTTGTGAGTTAGTTACCTATAGCGATTAGTAAAACATTATTACAAAATCTCAACGTATAATTTTTTAACATGAGTAACCTGAACTTAACATTACACATCTGAAGAAGGTAACTCCTATGTTCTATGTATGGATAATATATGATTTGATCAACAACAATAATAATTGTACGCACTACGTAAATACCTAGATATGTATGACAGCAATGGTAATGTACAAATAATTAACATTTGTATTGCATTTAAATAAGAAATTAATAATATTACAATAACAGGTAAAATAACTAATAAAAAAAGCATTAAATGAAACTGTATCATAAATGTGCATAAAATAAATATGATGCTGATGAAGACAAGTAAAAAAGTTTAGTTTAAACATAGTCAGAAAAGAGGCATTGTTTAGGAATAATTTGTAACTGCATAAAAATTCATAAAAACATTTGAAATATGTTCTAAACAGCTTAAAGTTCGAAGTCTACCGGTTGATGTTGTACGCTAAATCTCTATTTGTTTATTAATATTAACAAAAAACTGCAAAACTAGTTGCTAAATGATATTTCGAAAATTAAGGAAAAATAATGAAAATCAGGTACTAGTGATTTTTGATTATGCTGATTACGAATCTGATATCAGATTTCAGAATTTGGTAGTTGTTTTCATAGGTATTTTGTCGTATTCTTCTCGAATTTTTCAATGATTTACAATTTAACTTTTAAATAGGTATTGATTTAATCAAATACATTAATTTCACACTATTGTTTATAAACTCAAAAACTCAGTAGTAGTCACCACGTATGCATGTGTAATACTTAATAAAATTATTAATTGTGGTAGACTTAATTCTTTAAGCAGAACCTTCGCAATTGCCCGAAAATCGTGTTTTTACCAATTTTCGCATTTTTTCTTTTTAATTATTATTACATTCGAAATAAAAAGATAAAATCAAGAAATTTTTTTCAATATTAATACCTTAGCTAACACCTCCATGCATTCAAATAGAAATAAATTTTATTTTCTTTTAAGTTATTTCTAGTGTCCGACCGAAAATTCGGTTTCGGTTTCGGTTTCGGTCGAGTTTCGGCAAAAAAACGAGTTTCGGTTTCGGCAGCAAACCTGCCGAAACTACAACCGAAACCGAAACTGCGTTCGGGAGTTCTCGCGCTCTGCTCGGTCATGTTCGGCGCGATAAATTCCATCCAAGCGTAGTATACTATACTTACTCAAATAAACATCTCACCTATTTTAAGTATTTTTAAGGCGCAATTAAAGTATTTCCTTAAATGAGGGGTTGTTATGTTGATTTTGATTTAATTATCAATAACTGAAAATGTCAAAGACTGCAGAGCTATGTGATTTAAAGATAAAAAAATAAAACTGACTGATTATAATAACGTTTACTTTATTTTTCTCTCAAAACATGATCCTTATAAGGAAGTTTCGGTTTCGGTCGTCAAAACCAGTTTCGGTCGGACACTAGTTAGTAAGGGAAATAACTTATTTCCCTTACTCTCGAATGGCACTATGTTTTGACGTACAAATAAAATTTAAAAAGTTATTCGCTAAAACCGTACTTTTGCTCTTAAATGTTTAAATAAAAATAGGACGCGGACACTTATTTTCGATATACTTTTCACTACGTTATTCTAGAAATCTTGAAGAATGTTATTTACCAAAGTCTACCTGGTTACAAATTTTCCGAAGTGAAAATCCTCGTTTACTCCACAATATTATTTGATTTGAATAAATAAAATAATTATGCGACAATGGAGTAAAATGTGAACGACCCCGCGTATACGTGGCATGTCGCAATGTACGAAAATTACTTTTAGCATGCAGCTAATTAATTTGTATTCCAAGTAACTCTTTCCGACATACTTTTATGAAAAGAGATATAATCACGATCATGCCAGTTCAAAAGAAAATTCAGCGGATGTCCTGGCTTAAAACGAACGTACATAACTACGTATTTACTTAACACACGCAAAGGTAACCTTCTTCACGGTCGTCACGGTTGTTATTGACACATATGTAATTCGTTTGCGAAACATCGTTCCCAAAAATAAAAGGGTTAATAGTCTCACAAAATAATGCTCTTCACTAGGTACGTACTCACATTGTACACAGCATGATATAGAACTGGAAAAACAGGGAACTTCATAAAACATAAGCAAAATAGAAAAAGTAATATATAACTCATTTCTTGAGCATATTGCAAATGGAGCTTCTAGGTAAATGTCTAAATCAAAAGTAGGTCAAAAGGTTGAAAGTTTTACACAAAAAGACACTTTCTGTAAACATTAGGATTGTGTTTTCGTTTTTATTCTATCATTACTACATATATTCGTTCCAAGTCATACATTTTTTTACTTAATTTTAGTAATGAACAAAACAAGATGAAGACCAGTCTTGGTATTGGCAATGGTCTTGCTTATTCGGTCTTAATCTTGGTCCTGCTCAAATAATTCTAGCCTCTGTCTTGATCTTGCTCATTTAATCTGATCATCATCATCATAAGATCATCAGTCCTCTCCACTCTTTCTATCCTGAGCTAATCTTCGCATTTCCCTAAAACTAGAACAACCCACATCCGTAACTATTTGCGAACAGTAATATAATCTATAGCTCTACCTCTACTCCTTTTAACTCCTGTTTCTGCCTCTAATATGTTTCTTACTATACCTTCATGCCTGAGGTGTGCTTCCAACCTATCTCGCCTATTTCCTATTGAGTTCCATAGAGTCCACTGTTCTTCTATTCTTTCTAATACCTCTTCATTTCTAACCTTCTCTATCCACGGTAGCAAACTAAAAATTTCAAATACTAAAACTGTTTTGCTCCAAAAAAAGAATATATTTAAGTTGCTTCAAATAGTTTAACTCATCATAAATCCACCGGAAGCAATAATTTTTCGTTTTGTTTTGCGTATTTGATCTTAGTCTTGCATATTCGGTCCTGATTTTAGTCTTGGTCTTGGTTATGCTAGTATAAAGACAGTCTTGGTCTTGTGAAACTGCTTAATTTAATTTTTTTTTTTAAAGAATCTGTGAGTAAATTACCAAATAGTTGAAAGTGAAAGTCAAACATGACCTCACGATTTATATAGCTCATTATTTGTTAAAATCCTTGAACAAGAAATCGTCCATATTTGTAATTTAGGGAGTCAGATAATTAAGGGTTCATCAAGTGCTAAAAGTATAAAAATAAGAAGGTGTAACAGAAGCATTTGAAGTATTCTGCTAAAGGAGACTGTAAAAAATTCCATGGATAGAAAAGCTTAGAAATGATGAGATATTAGAAAGAGTAGGAGAACAGCAAGAAGTGAATATGAAATTGGCTGTATAAGGATTGATAGGACACCTTCTCAGACATGAAGAACTAGTTCAGAGATAGTCCCCAAGATCATTTGAGCTGACCTCCAAGGGGATAGTTAGAGACATGTTAGAAGCAGAAAGAGGGGTTAAGAAGGGCACAGATAGACCTAGATTAGATTAACGCTCGCAAATAGTTAAAGATGTAAACTGCTCCACCTTTCAAGAAATGTGAATATTTGCCCATGATAGAAAGAACTAAAAGACCATATCCAACCAGTATCAAGGCTAAAGAGCTGAAGGCCTGATGATGATGATGACGATCTCCGATGGTAATTATAACAACAAAAAATCAAGAAAATCTACCGCTTATATAAGTAAATAAAACTAATTCGATGATTAAAATTATGATATTTTTCGATTTTCTTAGCCAAATAGTGAAAACCAGAGTGATTTCATGCAGTGTTGTTTATTATTATAGATTAAATAAATCACCATCCAGTTTATGATTGTTACACTTTAGAGTGAAGTAAATATTGGACTAAATTCGTAAGTCTTAGTTAAATAAAATGCAATCAACGGAAAGTGTTTTTGAAAATAACATAATATGACACTGAAACAAAATTATGATAATGGATTAAATCTAATACAATACATTCGTTCTCCGTTTTTTCTATTGCTAGTAGGCATCAAGGATGTTTGGGAGGTACAATCGGAGATAACAGTACATAAAATTATAAATTCATGATTAATTAGGTTTTGCAGCATATCATGAGGTAAATAAATATTATCTATACTAAAAACAAGTATACGGTTTGAGAGAAAATTTGGAATTTGATCAAAAACATTTAATAAAATAAGAAATAACGAATAATATGGAAAATTTTTAACTGACTTTTGGCAGTGAATATGCCTTGATTTCAACTTCGAAACAAAAAAATATTTAGTTTCAATCTCTATTAATAATGAGCGTAAAACTTTTTAATATGTTTAAATAATAATTAAAACTTTAAAATTGCATTTATTTCAGACAATTATAAATATTATCATTATATTATCAAGTAAAAACGAGATTTTCAGCTAATTTTTCATTTTTTTCTCGATAACCATTTAGTGAATTTGAATAACCTTACGCTAAAGTGATTCTCCAGAGTTCAAGTTACTTATTATAAAAGTTTGAAATTTCTGGTAGCTTTTTTTCTGTTAATAAAAACAAATTTAATCTGTTCGGTTAACGAAACTCCATAAAATGACGTATAAAATTACAATATTTTAAAATTTCAATAACTTTTTAACGGTTTAGTGAATCGATTTGTAGTTTTTACAGGAGTTTTAGAATTGAATGGGAAACGTTCTTCCAAATTTTTATTCGTATCGTAGCATTTTGACATACCTCCCAAACATCCTTAAGGCGCACCTATTCCGTTTATACATAAAATCTTTTTCACTGTTCAAATACGGCATATTCGTTCGTTACAGTGAGTAATAAGTTCATTACAGAGAGTAGGTCAATAGGTGAATTCAAAAAAAGGATCTTTTGAAAGCTACGCTATAATAATATAATATAGTCAGTTTTTTTGAAATAAATGTATGAAAAGTGTACCCACATACAAACATAAGTAAATAACTGCAAATTTTATAAATCCATCACTTGCATACGTTGATGAATAGCACTTTTCATTCGTGAAGTGTTACTAAAAATACATAGGTAGGTATAATACATACATATAACTGTGAGAAGATCCAAATGGTTAGGTGTTACCGTGGATATGACAGATGACTAAAAAGAATTTTGTTTATTTATGGTAAACCGACAGACTATTTTTACACCGTTTGACTGTTGTCTATACAAACATTTTTACAAACAACCATTGCATCACAATAAAACACCTTATAATAAAAAGCAGAGTTGTTAATCGTGATTTAGATTTAAATTTTTAATAACAAATTATGTAAGTGCTCTGTATTTAATAGTGATGAACAAAATCGATCTTCGCCTGGCAGTCTTAGTATTGGTCTTAAAAAAATGCAAGAGCAAGACTGTGACCAAGACCTGACAAACAAAACCAAGACTAAAACCAACGCCAAACGAACAAAACCAAGACTAAAGTCAAGACCGAATGTGCAAGACCTAAACAAAAAATTGTTACTTCCTTTCTTGGAATAAAACATTTCTAGTATTTGAAATATTCAGAATGTTTTACAAAATTTTAATACTAAATATAAAAAAAAACTTTACCACTGATTGAAAAAAGGGATCTACAAGAATGTCCCCAGAGTAAGTGTTCTTTGTTCCAATATCTGGATAACACATAGTTGATATACACAAACTAATTTCTTTTCGATATTTTTCACTTCTTTCAAGTTCATTTTTTCATAACTCACAACTATCAACACTATTTTCTTTAAAACTAATGACAAGCTCGCATGTATTTAAGCAAAACGAAGACCAAGATTGAACAAACAAAACAAAGACCAATACCAAGACTAAGACAGTCTTGGTCTTAGTTTTGCTTTGCTCATCATCATCATCATCATCATCATCATCATAAGGTCGTCAGTCCTAAGACTGGTTGGACACGAACTTCCACTCTTTCCTATCCTGAGCTAAACTTCGCATTTCCTTAAAATTAGAACAACCCACATCCTTAACTATTTGCGAACAGTAATCTAACCTAGTTCTACCTCTACCCCTCTTAATTCCTGTTTCTGTCTCTAATATGTCTCTAACTAGACCTTCATGCCTGAGAAGGTGTCCTACCAACCTATCTCGCTTGTTGTTTATTGACTTCCATAGAGTCCTCTGTTCTCTTATTCTTTCTAATACCTCTTCATTTGTAACCTTTTCTATACCCATTATCCGCATCATTCGCCTATAACACCACATTTCGAAGGCTACTAACCTTTTCTTTTCCGCCGCGCCCACTGTCCATGTTTCGCACCCGTACAACGCCGCGCTCCAAACATACACCTTTAACAATATTTTTCGAATTTCTAAATTAACCGTTCGCGAGCATAGAAATGACTTCTTTTTATTAAAGGCGACACTACCCTGCGCTATCCTCTGCTTTATATCCCTACTACTCCTTCCGTCCTGACTTATCTGACTTCCTAGAAATTTAAAATCAGCCACTTCTTCTAATTTTTCTTTTCCTATCTTTACATTCGCTCTTTCCTTACTTTTTCTTTGTTTACATTGGAACTAACTAACTACTTCCTTTGCATATCAGTATTTTAGTTTTACTTTTATTTATTTTCATACAGTACTGATCTGTCAGCACCGCTTCCATTTTATTTAAAGCTATCTCTAGGTCCTCCTTGCTAGATGCTAATGCTGCTATATCATCTGCAAATCTAAGCATACTAATTTTTTGCCCCTGTATATCTATCTCTACAGTTGTACTGTCTTTAATAATGTTGATCGCGTCTTCGATGTATAGATTAAAATTGCTCATCACTGGTATTTAATTAAAATCCGTACTTAATTAAAAGAGAATTAAACACTTATGCTCAATGTTCGCAGTCGACTTTAGGGTTCCTTATCCAACGACTAACCCTAATAGTCCGTTTGTTCACCCCTTTTTAGATCTGTATGTACGGCAGAGCCTTCCGCTACTCTCACTTATAAGCACTTTTAAAATAGAAATCGTGGGATTCTTGAAACAATAATATTTTGGCTTCCACAATTGGTGTCTTCAGATATAGGTCTCTTACAATATAATTTTGGGAAACATCATTCTGTCTAACTTCTAACATATCGATGCAAAATATTCCCAAACTCAAAAATTATAAATGTAGCAAAAATATCTCCTTTTATATTTCTGTCATTTCCAATGAAAATTTTTTGAAAATTCGAAAGAGTATTTAATTTAAGCTTTAAAGATTACGTATCTTTAAAATTAAATTAAAACAATTTTGTGTAAGGCATTAATTTTTGAATGGATTAGTCAAGACAATTGATATTGCAATGACCATAAAAATATCTTTTTTCGTTATAATTAAAATCAATTTTCTGATTGGGTCGGCACACCCTCCCTCATTACGCTCGGTAGTCCCCTGATAATTATAAATAACTCCATTAATAGTAATTTTACTGACAATAGGAGACATTAACGCCTGTATGGTCATTCAACACAAAAGCCAATTAATAATATAGATACGCACTTAATAGATTTATTATTATTTTGTTTTAAATCTACCTACCTACAACACTATTCACTGTTATCTTCTCTTCTGTGAATTATTAATAAATAATTACGGCAGCTACCTACATATATACTGTTATAATAATAACAATATGTACATAAATGGAATTTAGCAGTAATTTCAATTTTAGTTCACTGAATTAATGAGTAGACCTCGCTTTGTTTGTTCTCTTCCAATATAGGGCGAATATTTTTAAAATGTTGTACAATAACAATGGAACGTGGAAGATATTCCCATGTAATTCTTTTTGTGCGTAGTATGTTTTGCTTAATTATCTATAATGAGACCTACTACGTATCTTTACTGCAACCACTTACTATTTACGTGCACTTTCAAAACTACCGAATGTCGCAAACGGAAATCCGGTGATATATTAGCATTTCCCAGAACATCTTTAATAATTTAAGCGCCTAATGTAACACCGGGAGAATTTTTTTAATCGAATAGTATAGGATACTTGTCCGCACAACACCACTATCAGATCAGATTGTTCAAGTTTAAACAAAACCAGTTCGCTATTTCTTCCCCTAGTTCTAATGTAAACAAAAGATTGAAGGTCAAAGAGGGTAGTAATGTCTTTATTGATTTTTAGAACAATGTTTCGCCTCTTGTTGGGGGACTTTATCAAAGCTAAAATATGTAAAAAGTTTAATTGTAGTGGAAATTAATAAATTGTTTTTCCCAATCCCTGATATTAACGGATTCTCAAACAAATTAAAAAAAAAAATTTTAAGGAACTATAACGTTAATTTAATCTTTAAACAATACATTAATTGTTTTTCATTATTCTCTAGACATAAAACAAAAACTAATGTACTAAACAAAACTAACGTTTTAAATCGCCATTTTTAGTATTTTCTAAAACGCACTGTTAAGACAGCAGGTAAAAGTTGGTCTGTGTTCTGCCGGAGCTGCCTGCGACGCGCTGATGAGATCCAAAAGGATCGAAATCGCGATCCGCGTCTGGCAGTTTCGACGGAATACAGACCACTTCGAATTATTTTATTCGATTAAGCAAACGTGTCTATCACGTTGAGGTTGGCTACGCTGGGATTCGTTTTCAGCAAGTAGATATCCACACAAGTGGACCTTGTTGGAGCATACGTAATCCTAAAATGTAGCATCGTGCTACAGATGGCGTTTACTGCGCCATTTGAAGTATTTTCTAAAACTAACGTTATTTATAAGATTCCATGCAATAACTGCGACTTATGCTATATAGGTCAAACAAAAAGACCGTTAAATTCTAGGCTGCGTGAACACAAAAATGATCATAGGAAGCATACCATCATAAACTATAATACATATAAAACTGCCCATATTCCCACAAAGTGAATGTCAGATAATTCAGCATGCAAAAAGCGCTAGAGATATAAAACAAAGGATAGCTCAAGACTAAATATCCTTTAAGAAAAAAAAGTAATTTCTATGCTCACATGTGATTGACAAATTCGTGAATGGTAATGAAAGGCATGGCTCTGTATGACTGCGAAACGTGGACTATGAACGCGACGGGAAACAAGCCTTATGTCTGGAAATGTTTAAAATGTGGTGTTATAGGCGAATATAAAAAATAAAAAAGGTTTGGAACGAGGAGGTATTAGAAAGAGTAGGATATCAGAGGCTAAAGTAGGTAGTATTATTTTATCTTTCCATCACGTAAGTCAGTTTAAATCGAAAGAGATGCATGTATGTCTATCATTGTCGTAACTACACAGAGAATATTCAATGAAAACGAAACGTAAGTCCTTGCATCAATGATTTACATCCATGGTTCGTTCTCGTTCATGTCACGTGATAGAAAGGATAAAATAGTATTACTGCATGGGAGTTAATAAAGGAAATGAGAGTTAGGATGATATAGCACCTTCAAAGTATGAAGGGTTAACTGGAAGTATTTTGGAAGCAGGAGTAGGAATAGAGGGAAGCAGTGGCAAAGTGGCAGCTGACCTAGTTTATTTAACTGTTCACAAATACATAAAGATGTGGGATTGTTTATTTCGGGGAAATACGGAAATTGACTCGGGGTAGAAAATGACTAATTTTTCCAATTTTAAACTCCATGTACGCGACCTCTAAAAAGTGTTTAATCGTGCCGACTTTTTAAGAGCGTTCTTAAATAATAAGCTATAATATTTTTTCATGTGAGGCCGATAAATAAATAGTCGTTTTTTCTTACGTCAGCCTAGTGTATGTACGTTACTAATTAAAAAAACTTAATTGGAAATGACAGAAAAAACGGATGAATGTATTGGAGTTAAATTTTGATTAATAACTTCGTGGCAGACAAGAGCGGCCTTTTTGACATGAAATCCCGCGTGATTTAGAAACAAGAGCATCTGGAGAATTTATGAGGTTCTCCTACGCACTTTCCAAAGTTGTCTCAGTATGCAAATGAAGAACGAGAGCTGGCGCCGAAAACAATGCTTTTGCAACGATAACTTTGATTATTACGTAGGATAGTTCTGTGACAACTGTCTCAGCCATGGAAATTGTTATTGTATCTTATCCGACGCCGACGTGTTATTTATTCGTTCAAGCCTACAAAGAAAATTAGATTTCTTCCACTCGGAACTGTACCACGCAAAAATATAGAACCAAAATAGTAATTCTGATATTAGACTGTCCTCTGTTATTTTCTTTGATTTGTATCAGCTCATTCAAGTATTTGTCTTTGAAAGGATTAATTCTTAAAATCGATCCTACACAGTTAACATTGATGGTTTGGTCTGATTTGAGAATTGATTCTGTATCCACAATCAGTCGATGTTCTATAACTACATATATACAATTTAGACATCTTTTCGAAGTGAGTTAGTTTAATATGAAATATTATTCTGAAAATGCATTTTTGAATTTTACACCCACTAAACGCTACCTCAAATTAATGAGGGAAAAATTGTTGCTGTGGTCACACCCCCGCCGGGAATCGAACCAGGGACCTTTGGCTTTACACACCTTCTGTTCTGACCACTAAACTACGAGAGGTGACTCACTTCGAAAAGATGTCTAAATTGTATGTACACTATGTTTAATCAGAGTATAGTATGAAGATATTTTGTGTCTCACAATAAACGTGATTGTGGTTCTTTCCTGTAAGGACCTACTAATTACGTTGAATTTATCGAATATATCGGCCATCATCTAGGTAATATTTCTTTCACAAAAATAATGGTCCTTGTAACTATCATAAAGCGAACCGTTAGGAAAAAAATATGTTTCGAGTTCAAATTTTCTTTGAAAAGGCGACTGTTAACAGTTGTATAGTAAATACAAGAAATCTACGTGAATCTATCAGGCTTTCGTTTATAATTAGTAGAGCTACATGAAAATCGTAAAATGTCTCTTTACTGAAACACTTGTCAATAATAAAAATTCAAATTCAATTAGCGTAGATTACAACAATAAGCAGTATGGATTCTCTAACCGCAATAAGTATACAATGTATAAACGGACATACAAGGTCTTTATTGTATTCATTTCTTTTGTAATAGTTGTCATAAATACATTATTTGTGGTTTCATATTGTTTTACAGCGTAATTTATTGCCTATTGATACAACGAATCATTACTTATGCTAATATTAAAATTAAAATTACAGCTGCCCCTTTGCTGCTATTAAAAAAATTGTAGTCAAATATTCATGATACAAAAAATGAATTTCTAATTAACTTTAGATATTGTACCAGGATAATTGAAACTTTTAACTTTAACCGGGTCACATTATGCATCGCGACTAGTGCTGGATAAAAATATCAATATATCGATAGTTATGGATATTATCGATAACAATAATATCAAATATATCGATAACTATCGATAGTTATCAATAATTATATTATCAGTGAATATGTATCGATATATCGATATATTGATAACTCCATAATCATCGAATATATCGATATATTGATAACTATTTATTGTCGAGTTATAAAATTCCAAAATTAAAAAAGAAAAATTCCTGTGTTATTTAAATTGGAAATAGAAAATTGCAAAATGCAACCTGTAAATATTAATACCTATTAAGGTTCATATTTTAACAGGGTATTTGTCTAGGGATACTCTATCGTTTTTTCAATGTTCTTTAAGAAAAACAAAATAGTCACCTTAATATTGATATTATGGAATTTTTTTAAATATTTTTGAAATTAGATATTTTTTAAGAAAAAATAAGTAAAAACTAAACAGTTATACACTTGTAGCGTACGGATTTATTTAGAAACAATATGATAATTATGGAATATATCAATATACCCATAGTTACCGATATATCGATAACAATAATACCAAATATATCGATAACTATTGATAGTTATCAATATATCAATAATTACATTATCAATGAATATGTATCAATATGAAATTGCAAAAATCCACCTATAAATAAGTAAAAAAATAAACAGTTATACACTTATAGTTTACGGATTTATTTAGAAACAATTATAACGATAATTATCGAATATATCAAAGCAGATATCGATAGATATCGATGAATATCGATTTATCTATATTGTTCGTTACCGACAACCAATAACTAAAAACAGTTACGACTAATCGCATCCGTTTTGCGTAATAATTTCCGCGCACTTCCTCATATGTCTATTATTATTTGAATAAATATGTACGAAACAGTTGCCATCGTTTTGTGCACGTATTGTTTTTCATTAAAAAGAAGAAAAACGCTTGTTTACAGTCTTTGAAATTCGAGACGTGTACGTCTAGCAAGCCATTAAGACTTACGACGAAAATTTTCATGTATAATCGCGCTTTTAGACATCATCTACGAAAGAGAATGTTTACAGCTGGCCCATCAACTAAGTAATATTTTTAGAAATGCCGCCAATAACCCACCCCATTGTTTGTTTTCCTTGCCCTTTCGTAGAAGCACGGAAGTTGGAGACACTTAGCCAACGCGATACTTTTGCTTTTTTTTCTGTTAACGTTATTTTTATTATTTTACAACGTTTTAATCAATTATCAAATATAACAAATATATTTTCAAACCTAATATTACTTATTTCACGCTTATTATGCAAGTGAATTGAACAACAATTGCAATCTTAACATTCGAAACATTAAAACAATCACAAGCGTGAAATTGTTACAATGATGATTTTTTTTCTGTATTATTTCTTTTTTGTGAACTTACTACTACTAGAAATTAAGAAATTGTTGCAATTTCACCATTCTAAATTCGTTTTTCAATTTGGGTTAAAGCTAAAGTCCATTAACTCTCCTTAGATTCGTAAATGTCTTTAATAACTTAACTAAACCAGGTATTTACAATTCATTTTGTTTAATGCAAAAAAAGATTTCCTTTTTTTTTGTTACCTCGTCATTCGGTAATGAATTTAGTGGCGATTGTTAGAAGAGGAAATACCCACAGTTATTTAAATTCTTCTTTACTTGGTCGGTTCTATTGAATCGACTTTTCCACGGGGTCGTTACGAGAATGGAGAAACAAAGAAACAGCATTAGTGAAAAGCCTACCGCCTACACACAACCAGAGAACTCATGCATATTTAGCAGTTTCCGGTAGGGTAGCTTTGCTAATCTATTTTTTTAAGCATTTCGATTCGACCCACACATTCTTTTGTGTGTTATTCGATAATTTTAACTTGATTAGGAGCTTTTTTTTACTCAGTTGAATAAAAAGCTTCCAATGAAGTGTAGTCAGAATCATTATGTAGATTTGTGTTTGTCGAACAAATGTAGTGATTTAAATATTTTGAAAATGACGCCTAATTTTGGATAATTTTTTATTAGCTGTTTAACAATATTTTCAAATAACTTTTTTGCACTTAATTTTGTTATTTTTGCCTTTACGACATAACAAATAGGGTAATTTAAAAGGATAGATGCTAAAATTGCATCCTGATTTTGAATGGGAATTTCCGACACAGTAATTGTCTTAAATGCTGAAATTTTCTTTCTTGATCTTGTTAATATAAAAACAGTCTTGGCCTTAATCTTATATTGTCGCACGACCAGGACCAAAACTGCAATACCAAGACAAATTTTGCTCATTAATATAAGGAAGGGTGGATTCAGGATACCCTCAAGGGGGCGTCCTCAATCTGGAGCTGTGTCGACTTCTACTAGAACTATCGGGAAAGGGCCTCTTCCTCAACACCCTTAAGCCCATGAGGTGGATTTTTGAAGCGGTACTGAAGCCCGGGCTTTTTCCACGTCTAGCAGGAAGCTTGAGAAATTTAAAATTTCTGATGAGTATCACCGGTGAGCTAAAGTCCACGCTGACAACGGCTGTGGAGATGCTCCTTAGCATTGAACCCTTCAGTGTGACCCTTAAAATGGTCGCAACAAGGCTCCTTATAAGATTAGGAACATCTACAGGGAGGAAGGTAAAGAGGAGCCTACAACTAAGGTCCTTTATAGGATCAGAAGAATCTACAGAAGATAAGGAGGGGCTCTTTGAGATCACCAAGGATGTAATCAATGAATAAATCCTTAATACCGGATCAACCTCTATTCTAAAGAGGACTAATCTTCGGAAAAAGAATCCATCCCTTGCAATGTGACCTATGGTTCACGGACGGGTCCAGAAACAAGAAGATGAGTGGAATTGGCGTTTACAACCGTCAAAGTAGAAGCAGGTTTTCAATACCATTAGGCCAGTTTGCCGTTTTTTTTCAGGTGGAAGTAATTGCCATTGGTTGTTGGGCCCGAAAAATACTTGCTGATAGCAACACCGGGCTCCCATACATATGCATGACTATAAAGTGCTCTAGAGGTCCTCAGAGGGTACTCAACAAAGTCGAAATTGCTAGAGGACTGTCACTAAGCCCTGAACAGACTATCAACTGAAAACAATGCGATTTTGCCTTAATAAAATCCAATAAAATTTGGCAATCTTTGTATTCCTAACAATAAATATTCTTGAGACTTTTGGTGTTTTACTTCGTCACATTGTGGATAAGTTTCAACAAGTAATAACAGCTTTTATCATCATAATGCATAATACGGTTAGGCGTTAATAACCGTTATATAACCTTTTTAAAAAAGGTCGAGGTCTACGCAAGTTGAAGAAGGGTTGACAACTTATGTAAATATTTTGTCTTGACGTAGGTACAAAAATATTTAAAAATAGTATTTCTTTATTGAAAATAAAAAACGATAGAAATTTTCTAAGTTCAGGATTTAGTTAAAATTAGTTCAATTTTACTCTATAGATTTATATGTACAAATATGGTAAACGGGAAAATAGATACGTCGCAGAGACGTAGCTGGGATTGGTTTAGTTAAACAATGGAAATTGCAAATGTGTGCAGTGTGTATAATACACATGCATGTGCCCATGTAACATACACTACAAGTAAAATAGGTACATTTATGATCGGTCATACAGCCCATATAGCACTCATACACTCTTGCTATTCATTCGAGATCGTTGACTTTTCTGATACACATTCAATATATGCAAGCGTACGCCTCTCACAAATGTGATTAACATTCGATTTTTTAAAACCGGGACGGGACTGTCTAAAGATAGAAATAATAATGGAACTACCTCGAGGTCAGACGTATATAATTATGGTCTAATAAAAGTAAGTAAAATCGGTCCAATATGTGAAAAGCGTCACTTCTAAAGACACAATGACTTATCTCAACGAAATGTTAAAGAAAAACTGCAGCAAATACAAATCTACATACAGTTTTCTGGGTAGCCACAGACCGGGAATTCCGTAAAAATCGGAAATTATCAGGGAATGTAATGCAACCAAGAAATATCAGGGAATTTCGAATAACATCAAGGAATTCACTTGTGACCAATCAAAATTACAAATTAATTTTAAAATACCTATAATTAATTTACTGTAAATTATAATATATAGAGGATGGCCAAAGATTTGTATCCTTAGATTTGAAGATGATATAGAAGTATTAGCATCTAACAAGGAGGAATTAGAGATTNGTTTATCAAAGTCTGAACAAATTTACAATTATTTATGCTTCACTTTTTTGCCGACCGATAACTGAATGCTTGAAAAAATACAAGATAGAAGTGCTAAGGTATCTCACTGTCTCAAAACGGTATCATTGAACAATTTTGATATTAGATTAGACGTTGCCGGATCTGTTATTATGAAAAAATCATGTTAAATGTTTGAATGATATGTACTTTTATGAATTTTAATTAAGTGATTTAAATAATCTTTTCTTTAAGGTTGTGATCATAGATATTTGGTTGACAGGGATTCAAATATTGTATCTTATCATGTTTTACGTTAGTTAGTTATTCATGGAATTTTATTGTACCTAGTTGATAGAGATAGAAGAGTGGTACTTACTTTGTATAAAGAGCAGCTGGAGCAGCAACGTAGAGAAGTAAATATTAGGAAGGGAATCAGATAAGGATGTACACTCTCTGTCACTTTTTATTCTAAACATCGTAGGCGCGATCAACATCATTAAAGGCAGTGCAATTGCAGGGATAGATATAGAGGAACAAAAGATTAGTGTGCTTAGATTTGCAAATGATATAGCGGTATTAGCATCTAGCAAGGAAGAGTTAGAGATAGTTTTAAATAAAATGGAAGCGGTATTAACGAAACAGTATTGTATGAAAATAAATAAAAATAAAACAAAAATACTGGTGTGCAAGGGAAGAAAAAGTAGGGAAAGAGCGAATGTAAAGATAGGAGACGAAAGATTAGAAGAAGTGGCTGATTTTAGGTATATAGGAAGTCAGATAAGTCAGGAGTAGTACGGATATAATGCAGAGAATAGCGCAGAACCGAGTCGCCTTCAATAGAAATAAGTCACTTCTATGCTCGCGAACGATTAATTTAAAAATTGGAGAAAGATTGTCAAAGGTGTTGAAAAAAAGGTTAGAAGCGTTCGAAATGTGGTGTTACCCGGGAATGCTGAGGATACCGTGGATAGAGAAGGTATGAAACGAAAAGGTATTAGAAAGAATAAGAGAACAGAGGACTTCGTGGAAGTAAAAAAAAATAGACGAGATAAATTGGTGAACACCCTACAAAACAATATCGAATTGATATACGTACGCCAGCTGTAAAAACTAAAAATGCGTATAATCCAAAATTCTTAGAAAACGATTTTTATTTAAAATAACAAATCAAAAAAGAATTTGTATTTTGCATTTAAATACTTTTTAAAAACCAGTTTGCACATCTCTAAATAAATTTTACTTCCAGGTACGTTACGTGTAGCGGCACCTCGATAGCTTTCCAATCGTTTTCCCTAATCAGCTCGATTCTGGACTCACGACCAAATATGTATAGGTATAAGTACTATGTTTAAACGACAAATTTGCATCAATTTATGGTCCTCTTAGTATTTTTCTACCTTATATCTATAGTTTGTCTGTAGTTTGGCCACAAATTAACTAATAATTACCAACAATTATAGCGCATTTTCAAAATAAGAAATAAAACTTCGTCGTTTTAGCTTAACATACATATCAATAATGTCCCAATAACAAAATTATTTCTGCCATGTGCAGAGATTAGTCGATACAGACAAACAGGCAGATAATTTTATTAAGAATTATTTGTGTCCTAAAGTATTAGTCCAGCAAGATTTTGAATAGTAAATGATAAGTTATGGCGGTACTGTTCCGCTTAAAAACTCAGGCCAATGATTATCGCTGCAGCTGATTTTTCCAAAAAAAAACTATTATAAATTCGAATTAAAGACTCAATTTACAATGTATAACCCGCAACCCCATTTCGAGCTAAATTCTATTTACAGAAATAAAGAAATTTAAGTTACAGAATTTTGATTTAAAATCTGTCATTAAGTATTTCAATTTTCTAATGTATAGATATTGATAGTATTGAGATGGTTATAGAGGTAGCACCTAAGAAGGATATTTCGAAATTACAATTTAGTCTGCAAAAGTGGTATCATTATGTACTAAGAGGTGAGACTGATTTTGCCCAAATCAGTCTAAATAATGTCAGACTTAAAGACCTAAAGGATCCAGGCATCATTTTTAATAAAAATCTAAGCTTCGATTATCATATTAATAGTGCAATTGTGAAGGCAACTAGCAAATTAATTTATTTAAAATATAGCTGTCAAGTTTAGAATCCCAGAAATCGAAACTCTACTAGATTAGTAGTTATTCGGCGCGTTGTGTATTATTTATTATGTATTAAAATATTAACAATGATCATCCAGACAAGCCATGGCTTGTCTGCATTGCCACTACTGGAATGTCATTTTAACGAGCTTATATTTACGTTATTTGCATTAAATTACGTGTGTATGATGTATTATAAACTTGGATACGTAAATATACACTCGTATGCTCTTCCAATTTACATATTATCCGTTATCTTGCAAAAGGAATGAACTTTATCATTTGTTATCAAATCGCTGAAAATCCCTACAACCTATATCCACAATAACAACGCACGATTGTAGCTCTCTGTCTAGCGATGTTATTTTTTATATCGGTATTATTATCCTACCTACCTTGGTTTTATTAATAAACAACTTTAAAGCTATTTAAAGCGTTAAGTTACAATTAAAGCCATTAAATAATATTTATAACTGCGTAAGCAAACCGTAAGGTACTTGTATTATCAGAATTTTATTTTTTTCTTATAAGATATGCAAATGCAGTATAAATTGTTTACAACGAACTCAAAGGACTTCTTGTCTTCCCTTTCTTTATAAAGTTTTATATCATCAGAAATATGAAATATGGTTGTTACTAATGGAAGTACCTGAAGTAGAAGGTGCAAAATATTAAACGATTCTATATTTCAAATTTAAAAGCAAAATAATTAAAATTCCATAAATAAAAAATATATGGAATCTCCAATAGGATATGGGACCAGATGTTCAATATTTTTCTGAATCTCAGATCATTAAGGATCATTCCAGAACACTCTCAAATGTTGTGGAATATTCTGAAACATAGTGGACCATTCGAAACCTTTTTAATATGAGTGGTGCCTATTACTGGGAGTATGTAAAGCAAAATCCGTTGTGGGTTCCGACGTTCCAGAACATCCCGGGACATTCTGGAATGCTGTGGAATAGTCTGAAATGTCTCGGACCATTGTGGAACGTTCCAAAACACAGTCGAATGTTGTGCAATGTTCTAGATCATTGTAGACTTTTCTTATGGAGTGGGGTTACCTATCTACCTCTGATATTTTAATGTTTATCCTTTTATTCCAACTACGTCACAATCCGATATCAACTCCCTGAGCGAAGCAGGGTACACCAGCAAGTAATTTAATAAAAAATTCTATTAGTATCATTCGTCCATATTTCTGGAGGAAGTAATGTCTCCTCAGATATATAATAGTCTAGAATATTATCACAAAAATCATTCACTGATTCACTCGTCGATCTTCAGGGAGAAATGCTAATAAAGAACTGACGGTGTCCTGATTCGGGTCTAATAAAGGTCGTCGTCGGTTGGAGTTGCTTCGTAGTCCTAGTAGACTAGTCTATATCCAGCATCGGAGATGGGAGGACCTCTGAAGAAGTTCGTCACTCGTGCTAGCGAAACGGTAGGAAATAACTCCAACCGACGACGGTCTTTAGACCTGAATCAAAACAGCATCAATTCACCTGTCGGTCTCGAAAGCTTTTACCAATCTGCCAATAAAAAATCAGTAAAAACACGAACGACATCGTTAGTTTTAAGATAGGAGAATCCAAGAAAGCACTTAATAAAACTTGCCATCTCTGAATAGGAATAGGAGAACAGACGACTCTATGGAAATCAATAAAAAATAGGCGAAATAGGTTGGTAGGACACCTTCTCAGCCATGAAGGTCCAGTCAGAGACATATTAGAGGCAGAAACAGGAGTTAAGAGGAGTAGAGGCAGACGTAGATTAGATTACTGTTCACAAATAGTTAAGGATGTGAAATGTTCTAGTTTTAAGTATATGCGAAGATTAGTTCAGGATAGGAAGGAGTGGAGGTGCGTGTCCAACCAGTCCGACGACTTTATGATGATTATGACCTTTGATTTTGTTCTATATTCAGTAAAAGACCAAGAAATTTAATTTTTCGATACCAAGCTTGGCCTAGATGAAAACCACAACCTTTTATCCTTGATTTAATAAAGACAGATTGCACTACAACATGGATTGCTTTCTCGAAATCCACAAAAACATTTTGTGACGAATGCTATTATCCCAGTTTTACACACTCAAAGACGACATATTTGAATCATTTAATAGTTATATCCGAAAGCAAGAAAAAAAAGGTACCTATACATATATCGGACGGAATTTATGTAGGACAATAGAAATACTCTGGACAGAAACTCCGATTTAAAATAAACAATTCAGGTTTGATAATAAATATCGATTGCGAATTAGAGAATTAATCTCTGATCACAATTAAAATGTTTTACATTTGACCAATCTTTCTTTCCTCTTGCTACACTTTGTTTGTTTGTCATTAAACATTATGAGAAAGCTTCGTATTGTTCAGCGTTTTCCTCGGTGGAAAAATTATATCTTCAACCGAATTGCTTAATAGCGTAAGAAGAAATAATTGTGTACATTCAATTGTGGCAAAGGCAGAATTGGAGTGTGGGAGTTTACCAGCGTCAAGAAAATGTCTAATGCAGAACACAATACTAATAGGTATTCTCACTTTTTCTGCGTAACGAAACAAACAAACAAACAAACGGAAGAGGTATATTGCTACATAAAACTAAATTAAAAAAGTTATAGTATAAATGAAATGCTCTTTATTAGTTTATTATCAATACTCATATTATATTTTCCAATTAATTTATCCAAAAGCACGACAACAAAAAAAGACTACATTCCTCTAGATCAAGATTAACGAACTTAATATTGTTTAGTGATTGCATCTTATCTGCATTTAAACATTCCAAACAGGTCGATGCTTTTTACCTAGATTTTAGTAAAGCTTTTGACATAGTGAATCATAAAAAATATTTAAAAGAAATGCATTTATTTTTGGTATGAGGGAACCTACATTTCAGGCTCAGAGCCTATTTGAAAGGTCGGTCAAAGCTTTTTGGTGTCAGTGGTAACTAATGCAGCCTCTGGCGTACCACAGGGTTCCCGTCTAGGACCTGTTCTATTTCTACTTTGCATCAATGATATAAAAGACATTATCAGGTTTGCCATGTGCTTTTTATATGTAGATGATATACTATAACTAACACTATAAATGTAAAACGTATACAGGGTGACTTAAATAATTTAAATACTTGTACTAACAATAACGATCTAACTCTTAATAAATCGAAATATTGCTTGTAGAATCGTTTACCATTGAATATACAGGAAATAAATGAAATAGGAAGGTTTAAAGGTCACGCAAAGTTCCCATATTTTTCTAGAAGATAGAAAACAGTGAACACAAAATAGCGAGTAGACATGTTAAATGAAAATCTAGTCTGTGTTTTCCTTTGATTATAGATTTTCATCAAGTTAAGGTCGAAACAATTTAATCATAACCATTTTATTCACCATATTTTGTTTAATAGTAAGCAAATTATCAAATTTATGTTTTTCAAGACTCCTCACTCTTATAAACACGATAATTTTTAAATACAATTTGTTAACATAAAGTTAGTATTAATTTAGCAACTGTTCTGTTACTGAAGATGGCGTAAAAAGGTAAAATACGTATTGAGTAATATTAAAAAATTGTATTTTACTTTACCAATCAAATTTAATACGTTTTGCCTAGAGGTAACGCAATTAAAAATAAATTTAATTGTATTAATGAATTTATGTTGTGGTTTCATAGAACTGTAAGGCGTTTTATGTTGTTTTATGCCATGCATTTTTAATTGTTTTTATCGAGCATTTATTTTTATACTTTAGCAAACATGCATAAAATTAATTACGACCCAAATATGTGTATAGTTTCACGAACTTCTCATATTGTCATAGTCATAATCAAAGTAGCCATCAAATCGGTCGTTTATTCATTTGTTCGGTGTCCGTTGCATGTTGTAATACAAAATGGAAATCAAATGAACTTCCTGCATTTGACATCATTAATTAAATTTCGGTATTGTTTCAGGCACGCAGAGCAAAGGAATATAAAGTACTTTTTTGAGCGCGCATGTAGGCGGGTCTCAAATAAAATTCTCCCACGTAGTTCCGCGCTCTTTTTAGGCAATTACGAAAGTAAATTATTAAATAATCTGTTTGCCGCAGCCAATCTGAAGGATCTGACGTTTTAAGCACGGCAAACTAAAGGTGATGTGTGTGAAGACTCATGTACATCCCATTTTCCGCACTCTTGTGAAGTATCTCCCTTATTTTTAAAGATAGAAATTAAAAATAGCACGAGCAGAATTTTCATATCGCTTTTGTTTGTTAAGATACAGGGTGGAATTAAAAAGTATTATCTTTGAGCCCCCTACCCCCGTATCTCACTTATCTTTAAACTTATCGAAGATATTCAGATATTCTTATAGAATTTCTTAGCTATTCCATTAGCCCTTTACAGACAAGGGTATTTTTAGACTATAACACTCCCCAAAGATAGATTAGTACCTACAGACCTGTAAGACGGTCCTCCTTGATCTCGGTCGATTTGGATTTTTTCTTATGAAGTTTCATGTAAAATAAAATCTATAAAACGCCATATAAGACAATAGAAGAGCTTCGTGCGTCATTGACTTGACTTTTTGAAATTTGCAAAATGTACCGATTTTGTATAAGGGAAAAATGCCGTCATTTTCAAAAAAACAATATTAAAAACCGTTCGCTTCTTTCTTCTGTTTCTCTTGTTTTTTTTTTAACTTAAGTTTTAAGTAAGACAGGTAATTACTGTTGTATTTTGTATACAAATTCAATAATTTTATCAATTAAAATGCTGTAATAATTAATTAAATTAAAAAAT
>NW_020439363.1:191004-196811 GCF_000699045.2 Agrilus planipennis | reverse complement strand
AATTTTATCCATAACGTAGTACCTACTAATTGGGCAAAAAAGAAAATTCTAGAAAATCTTAAATTCTGAGTTTGTTTTTGAAAAATAATTGAATATATTAGGTATATTATTCTTATTTAAATTATTTTGTTACATTTCTTTTACAAGTATGTACTTTTTTCAGTAAATTATTAAAAGTACTATTTTAAAATTTTACATTTTTGGGATCTCTTTTAAATGCTTCTTAATTATTCGGATGTATAAATAATATTTTCGAAGCATATTTAATGTGTTAACTGTAACTTGGCGATTATCCACTAAACGTCAGTTTCCTGCTCAAAAATATTGCGAAATAATGTTTAATTTTGTAACTATTTTTAGTTTAATGAATGAAATTTTCTAAAATTGGTAACCTTCAACTGGACAATATAATTTCAAAATTTGTGCATGCTTCTTATGAAACAGCATATTTTAAAATTCTAAAAGTAATTTTAATGTTTCCATGCAAATAAAAACTACACTGTGCGTTGGCGTAGCTAGTAATCAATGAATTAGATTTTACGAGGACCAGATTCAGATAATTTTATATTTAAAATAATAAACCAAGGTAATAAACAAATAAAAATATTTATTTGCGTCAAATTTCTCATTATGAAGTTTTTCATAGTAAAAAATGCATTTACAATTTAATATTACGTTTATGTTTCCTGTAATTTACTATCTTTTTAGTAAACAAGAAACATAAATATACCATTTTCAGTTGAATACGGTCCTGTGGACCAATAACACCGTGTTAATTTCCCAAACGCCTATGGGAACACGATTTTTCTGTTCATTCATTAAACGGAGAATGCGTACTCGTAATATTTTACTGGGCCACATGCAGCGTTGTACGCATAATGTGCTCGTTCATTCATAAGTTTGTGTCGTTCATGTAGTTCAGTACTTGCCGCTCGGAGCAAGGTTTGCTACATAGGTGCTGCTTGAAATTTCTCTTTATTTACGATATAAAATGGCTCGTGTGATTTCAACTCTAACATTGGGGTTAACATTACTCAGGAAGTGGCTTACCTTTTAACTTCCAGCCTCCATGCTCAAACGCGTAGGCCCAACAACGAGTCGAGTCGGTTGTATGCTGCTGTAAACTCATGTCACACCATCTCATTCATTTTTTCAGGATATGGAGAGAACATCATGGCGGACACTAATTTGAATGTTAGAATAGAAGAACGCTTGAAAATAAAAATAGGTAAGGGCATTAATTTTTAATGAAAATGGTATTGGGACAATTTAATTTTAGTATGCAACTGAATATTATAATTTTATTTATTTAAACTTCGTACATGACTCATGTCTACCAATGTCAAGTTTTTGACATTTTGAGGTTTTGAATGCAGGTGGTAATTTTTTTGTTATTTATAAACAAAATAGAAATTTCCAAAGGTTTTAAAATAAGGTCTTTGTATTAAACAAACTAATAAATTACAGGTGAAGCCAAAAAGTTACTGTGTAGAAGTCATGGTTCAACACTTTGTCGAGATGTCTATTGTACATTATCCCTTGATCAGGAAGAAATATACAGGACTTGTACAATAGAAAAAACCTTAGAGTAATACTTAGTTCTTCCTTTACTAAATTGTATTTATATTAATCAGTTCTACTTTTTAGTCCTTTTTTTGGAGAAGAATTTCAATTTGAAGTACCTCGAAAGTTTAGATACCTGTCAGTCTATCTACATGATAGAGATAGACACCTCAAGCAAGACAAAATTATAGGAAAAGTAGCAATAAAAAGGGAAGAACTGGCATCTTATAACAACAAAGATCATTGGTTTTCAATCAAACCAGTCGATGCTGACTCAGAGGTTCAAGGAAAAGCCAACATCGAAATAAAATTTGAGTCAGTGCACAATAAGAACAAGTCATCATGTAACCGACGTTTAATGGTGAAAGTGATTGAGTGTGTTGACCTGACATTAAAAAATGGTTCCTGTGATCCCTATGTGTTAGTGTCTGTGTTGTATACCAATGGTAAAAAGGTTTGCAAAAGAACTAAAGTTAAGAAAAAAACAGTGTCCCCTCAATTTAATGAACTGTTTGAGTTTGATAGTTATGTAGAACAAGATAAGGACAGAAATTCAGCATATACTGTGTGCCCAGAAAATGAAGGTGAACTGTGTGAACTACAAATATCGGTGTGGCATGATAGTCCTGGAATGAATGTTGACATTTTCCTTGGTGAGATAAAAGTGCCACTACGAGGATCACAACAACAGAATGCTGCTCACCAAAATGCTTGGTAAGGACCGACATTTAAAGAAAGTTGATTAAGCATAAAGTGACATTAAACCTTTATCTGCATTTTAATTTCTATTCAATTAATTTAAAAGGATTTGTGCAGTTGTATCACATTTCCTAATTAAATATGTAATCTAAAATTTGAATAAAGGAACTATACCTGCTTTTAAAATAAATAAAGTTGTGTACATAATTTATATTTCAGTTAAATGTGTTAACTAAAATTAAATTATGTCTCATAAGGCATTATTTAAGTTTACCTTATTAGATGAAAATTAAATTAATTTTTAAATGCTAAGTTGATTTTTCTTTATTTATTCATTTCTCAAGCAGATAGATAGTAAATGCAAATCCTTTAAAAAGTTTATNTTTAATTTTCCCTGCTGTTCTAAAGAAAGAATAATAAGTTTTATTTTATTGTGTAAAACAAAAAAGCAATATACTTATTGTTCAAAATTAACTTTAATAAGTCGTTTGTGGTCATTAATCCTTAAAAACTTCATATTTTTAATAATACAGTTAGAATAATCTTTAACTGTTTTAGGTACTATCTTCAACCTCGTTCATCTAGAGATAGGCCCGCAACATCGTGTTCCACACCCCCTGGAACTCGACTGTCTGTGGACAACAGTCTTGGTAATTTACGTTTAAATGTACAGTACACAGCAGACCATGTTTTTCCTGCCCAAGAATATGATGCTTTACGTAGTTTAATTCGATCTTCATTACAAGCTAAGGTACATAGACCTTCTTTTATTAGTCGTATCGATGAAATAAATGACCCTTAAAGACCTAATTTAATAAATAAATAATTGTTTTCTTTGTGTAGTCCATTGCATCAAGTGCAGTCTATGTGTTAGGAGAAATCGTATCCAACAAAACTGAAGTAGCTCAACCCTTAGTGAGAATATTTCTACATCATAATGAAATTGTTCCAATCATTAGAGCTTTAGCTGATAAGGAAATATCTACAGTAACGTAAGTTCATAGTTATTACTTTTTTATTTAGATCCCTAATATTCAAAATTTTTAAACCAAAAAAATAAAACCTTTCTAGCAGAAGGTTGTGGAACAAAATTAATTTGTTTTTAAATTCTTTTAACAGTTTTTTTAACGAATAAAAACGCATGAATTTTAAAAATACGTTTTGTTTGTTCAAATAGGTGTCAATCTAATATCCAATTGATATGTATGTTTTGTACCCGTAAGTGTGTCTGTGTGTGTACATACTCTATTTTGTTTAATAAGATTTTTCAAAAGCGTGTATAACAGACTTTTTTATCTCTAAGCAACAACCTCGTTGTTTTTAGAGTATGTCCAATTTGAAAACAGTTATAACAAGACAGCAAGAAATGATGTTCTTATGACTTGAAATACTTGGCATAATTTTCTTATCTCTTTATTTACTGCACACATCCTGTTTAATAGTGAATCTCGATATTGAAAGTTGATTTCTTAGAATTAAAAGAAAGTCATTCTTTATTAAAAGTAGAAAAAATACTGAGTGTTTCGTTTCCGTTTTTCATAATTCTGTTATTTTTCATTTTCCTTTATATAATTAACCAGACTCATTGAATCATCCAATTTTATTTTAACAAATGCAAGTTTAAGTAAACAATTAAAGAAGGTGTTGACCTTGTTCTTGAATGAACTCCCACATTATTCTGCTCCTCCTTTTCCTCTTCGCCTTTTTTCTCTATAATCCCATTGGGAAATACAGCACATTCTTCACTACTATTTTCGTCTCGATAAGTTTTATAAGGCAAAGTTAATTAACCAACTACAAATTTGAAAAGATGACTTCGAGAATAATATTGTATTTCCAGTTCAATAACCCTAGAGCAGTAGGTAGAAATTATTATGACAAATTGTTTCACATACTGCCTCATTAATATTATCTGTATTATATTGTGACTTAACATATTTATTTCATTTTTTTTTACTTGCACAGCCCTACTACTTTTTTGTTAACTACAATGAGAAAATCATAATTGTTTGAATTATCTTTAATGTTCTTGATAAATTTACTTAGTTTTTAATTACGCACTTTTTTTCGGTATCTATATTTATTGAAGCGGACACTAATTTGAATGTTAGAATAGAAGAACGCTTGAAAATAAAAATAGGTAAGGGCATTAATTTTTAATGAAAATGGTATTGGGACAATTTAATTTTAGTATGCAACTGAATATTATAATTTTATTTATTTAAACTTCGTACATGACTCATGTCTACCAATGTCAAGTTTTTGACATTTTGAGGTTTTGAATGCAGGTGGTAATTTTTTTGTTATTTATAAACAAAATAGAAATTTCCAAAGGTTTTAAAATAAGGTCTTTGTATTAAACAAACTAATAAATTACAGGTGAAGCCAAAAAGTTACTGTGTAGAAGTCATGGTTCAACACTTTGTCGAGATGTCTATTGTACATTATCCCTTGATCAGGAAGAAATATACAGGACTTGTACAATAGAAAAAACCTTAGAGTAATACTTAGTTCTTCCTTTACTAAATTGTATTTATATTAATCAGTTCTACTTTTTAGTCCTTTTTTTGGAGAAGAATTTCAATTTGAAGTACCTCGAAAGTTTAGATACCTGTCAGTCTATCTACATGATAGAGATAGACACCTCAAGCAAGACAAAATTATAGGAAAAGTAGCAATAAAAAGGGAAGAACTGGCATCTTATAACAACAAAGATCATTGGTTTTCAATCAAACCAGTCGATGCTGACTCAGAGGTTCAAGGAAAAGCCAACATCGAAATAAAATTTGAGTCAGTGCACAATAAGAACAAGTCATCATGTAACCGACGTTTAATGGTGAAAGTGATTGAGTGTGTTGACCTGACATTAAAAAATGGTTCCTGTGATCCCTATGTGTTAGTGTCTGTGTTGTATACCAATGGTAAAAAGGTTTGCAAAAGAACTAAAGTTAAGAAAAAAACAGTGTCCCCTCAATTTAATGAACTGTTTGAGTTTGATAGTTATGTAGAACAAGATAAGGACAGAAATTCAGCATATACTGTGTGCCCAGAAAATGAAGGTGAACTGTGTGAACTACAAATATCGGTGTGGCATGATAGTCCTGGAATGAATGTTGACATTTTCCTTGGTGAGATAAAAGTGCCACTACGAGGATCACAACAACAGAATGCTGCTCACCAAAATGCTTGGTAAGGACCGACATTTAAAGAAAGTTGATTAAGCATAAAGTGACATTAAACCTTTATCTGCATTTTAATTTCTATTCAATTAATTTAAAAGGATTTGTGCAGTTGTATCACATTTCCTAATTAAATATGTAATCTAAAATTTGAATAAAGGAACTATACCTGCTTTTAAAATAAATAAAGTTGTGTACATAATTTATATTTCAGTTAAATGTGTTAACTAAAATTAAATTATGTCTCATAAGGCATTATTTAAGTTTACCTTATTAGATGAAAATTAAATTAATTTTTAAATGCTAAGTTGATTTTTCTTTATTTATTCATTTCTCAAGCAGATAGATAGTAAATGCATTTCTTAG
>NW_020439363.1:182039-187421 GCF_000699045.2 Agrilus planipennis | reverse complement strand
TTAACAATAATTATTAAAATAAGTTTAATTCTAATAATTATTGTTAATTAGGATAATGAACATGTCTCAGGAAGAGAATAGAATAAAAATAAAATAGTGCAATACATAACAATAAAACAGTACCTAAAGGGATAAACATAACATTTAAACGAAGATACCCCTGAAGCCATGGGATAAACAAAACAAAGTCGTCTTAGTCGTTGTTATTAATACATTAACATAATTTTATGAGAAATTCTGATACTTAATTGCAATACACACTCGGTAATGTGAACATGAAACAGTACTTAACATTATCGATATATATTTAATATGTAATAAACATCTATAATTAACAACAAGCATACAAATATAACACATACTTTTTACTCATTAAAAAAGAGCAAAAGACATGGTAATGGTAATTACCCATATGAAATTTTTTTTGGAAATCCTTTACTATTAGTATTAATGCATTTTATGTACTTCCAATTTTCCGAAACAAATTAATTGATAAAAATCAAAGTCAGGTGAGGAGAGGGGCATGAAGTTCTTTACCTTATTACTCACTCGGGCTTAGCGTGTTCTACTGACCCTACAACAACAAATACAAAAACAATAATGAAATACATATAAATTTTGATTTTTAAGAATTTTATTTTTTATAATAGCGAAATATCGTTTTTAAGGTCAATGGACTTTCGTTTCTGTAATCGAAGGTTTAGTTTATTCACGGTATACGGTGGCTTAGCACAATATGTTGTTCATATTATACGAGATATGATTATTATAGCTTCTTGACAATATGTTAAATATAATTAGTTAACTCTACAATTGCAAAATGGTTCATTCAGACTTTTTTGAAACAATGATTGCTATAATCTATTATAGGTAACTTGTTATTAATTAATAGATGCGATTATTTTATATTACCATAAAAACAGTTCGAATATAAAAAAAGGGGAAGGAGATATTGCAGTAAAAGATAATTAAAAAGAGCCTCACCCCCCAATTACATGCACGCGCTTTAATTAGCAAACACGTTTTTGTTCCCTTTCATAATCATCTTTGAATAAGTACTAAATGCATAACTTAACATTTGTTTTCGGTGATAAGATGTTTGTAATAAACGACTTATTTTATTTATTCATTAGCAAAGCTGATAAGAAGTCTAATAACAGAGAAACACATTTCATACATATTTTCATCATTACCAGAAAATATCTTAATATTTATCGTGTGTAACCTTATTGTTAAAATGTTTTCTTGGGCAGTATTACTTAGAAGTACCACAAAATGCCATAAGTTGTAAGTAAAATATTTTAATTCAGTTATAATACGTAGCTTCTAAATGAAATTTTCTTCTTGGGCAGATTTGTTTCCAATAATAAGGCATTTTTACAAAGATGCGGTTTCAAAAGTGACGTGATTCAAATAGATAAGATAGTGATAGCGAATAGGGGAGAAATCGCGTGCAGAATAATTCGGACAGCGCGCAAACTTGGAGTGAAAACCGTTGCAATTTTTAGCGATGCCGATGAAAATGCAATGCACGTTGCTATGGTAATTATAGAACAATATTTTTACCTTTTTTTAACAGATTTAATCTTAATTTAATCAGAAAGATCTAAATGACACCAAAAAAGAATCATGATTGCNATTGTTAAACTGAAAAAAAAAATTGTTTTTTCGTCCTTTTTCAACTATATTTAATAATATACGATAAATTATTAATTACCGAATCCCTCTGTACGATGTCAGTCTGACTCTTTAATTTTATCCTTCTGCTTTTGTTGGTCTTAAGTGCTACTCAATGAACTTTTCAGTGTTTTGATTTTTCTGTACTTACATACGTATTTTGTACCACATAATGTTCAAGAACCTCCGCAAAAATTTCATTTTCTTTAGTTGAGCCGTGTGGTCTATCGCCCTGCACTCTTAATGAACGTACAATACTGAGATCTTTATAATGTATATAAAAAACAAAAACGTAAAATAGAAACTAGTAATAAAAAAAATTTTACAGGGATTCGACAACAATATTTAGAGGAAACACTTTGGTCTCAAAAATGATGGATGAAGCGATGAGGTTAATAGGGCTCCAGTACCTGCACAAAACATTAAGACCCACTTTAGACCTCGTATTTAGTGAGAAAAAACCGTGTGAAATAGATAGTACTAGAGTTAAGGATCCCAACGTAATCCAAACTAATTTAGCCAATCTTAAAGATTATGTACATAAAATATTCAAAGCAATAACTCAAAGTGCCGTACACTGTCCCACGTTAATGTGTCAGATTTTTCATAATTTGAAGGAATGTGCTGTATCCAGGTTTCCAGAGAACAGGGAGGTGAGGTACTCTGTTGTGTCCGGGTTTATATTTTTGAGGTTTTTTGCACCTGCCATTCTTGGTCCCAGGCTCTTTGATTTGACAACAGAACAAATTGTAAGTTCTTGAAACTGTTTCCTTATTAATTTATTCAATTTCAAAAACTATCAAAATTATTCCTTTTTCATCTGCTTTAATAACTAACTATTTTCCAACTTAAACATGTCATCATTATTTTAAACAATTGCTGTTTAGAAAATCTTCATTTTGATGATTCCATGAATATATAATTAGTTATATAATATACTTCAATAATATAACGTAATTCAATAGTAGTGATAATTGAAAGATTAAAATGAAATCTCAAAATGTAATTTCTTTCCTTTCCAGGACAGTCAAACGAATCGAACTTTAACACTTATCTCGAAGACTATTCAGTCCCTTGGAAATCTCGTTAGCTGTCGTTCTAATCAGCAAATCTACAAGGAAGAATATATGGAGTCAATATACAAGGAATTTTACACTGAACAACACATGCAAGCCGTTAGGCAATTTCTAGAAATTATTTCTGCAAGTTCTAATCCTCAAACTGTGACAGAGGACATGCCTGTTGTTTTAAAAGAAGGGTAAGGCCTAGTTTTAGGCGTTGCTTACCATTGTTATATTATTTCAACACTTTCGTGCTTGTTAGTTTTTAAATATTTATTTATAACTTTTAATTTTCCCTGCTGCTCTAAAGAGAGATCAAACGGTATGTAAATAAACTCTGCGATAAATGTACATATATAACTAAAAATATTTTATTACAATTTGTTTTATTTTCCAGGATAATGATTAAAAGAGCCCAAGGAAGAAAAAGATTTGGACGAAAGAACTTCAAGCAGCGATATTTTAAATTGACAACACATGATCTAAGCTATGCCAAAACAAAAGGTAAATTAATTTAATATCATTCTTAATCATCGTAATTAGTGAAGAATTTATTGTTCTTTCTAGGAAAAGAAGCTTTATGTCAAATTCCACTTTCAAATATATTAGCAGTTGAAAGGCTTACTGAAAAATCATTCAAAATGAAGAACATGTTCCAAATAATTCAACCAGAAAGGGCATTGTATGTACAGGCTCCAAATTGTGTTGAGGAGAAGGAATGGGTCGATTTACTTACTAAAATTTGTCAGACCAATACCAATCGATTAGAAAAATACCATCCATGTGCATTCATCAATGGACAGTGGTTATGGTAAGTTTGGTTATTTTTAATGATTATTTTCGCATTTTTTGTTTTCAATTGCATTGTGACGTGCTTCATGACATTGTATTCAAACATTTTTCTAAAATCTAAAGATAATAATGGAATCAGTGTGGTCTCTTTACCTATAATAGTCTTCTTTTGTTTAGTTGCAAATCACCAAACGAATTAGCTCCCGGTTGCAATGCTGTGACCAGGCTTGAAAACAACCTGCACATGACCCTTGATCCTGAGCGTGACCTGGAACGTCTTCATTCATTAATATTCTCCTATTTGCCAAGAATAGAGAAACTGATCAGTATGTTGTATGATCAGGCTGCTGCTGTCTACAGTATGGGTCACGACAGCATTGAGGATGCTGAAGGGTGTTTCAACAACTTGAAGCAGCTACGAGATTGCGCGTATCAACTCGGACAAAAGCACCACTCGTACAAAAGGATGCTCGATCGTGAAACCAAATATGGCAGCAAGTAAGCAAATCCTTACTTTAATTACAATTAATTATAATAGTTGTTTTATGGTTCAGAGAATTGTGTCAAGTTGACATTTTTTTTAATAATTTATTTCTCCCATTACCTTCTATAAAGCAAAATAGAAGACATCATTCTTGTTGTTACCTTTGTTTTTAGGTGTAAGGCCATAAAAAGCTAACTGTTTTTAATCTTTGTTCTTTCATTTGAGGTTGATTTAATATTGTGCTAACGCTGAAAAATGTAAATTCCAGGGCAGCGCCAATAGGCGATGACAATTACCTGTTGGCTTCCAGGATGAATCTCGACTCGTCACTTCTACGTCGTTGTGTGACTTCGGAACCTCCCATGTCCTTGTCGTGAAACTTGAAACACTCTGTACACGTTGTAAGAGCAAGCGAAGTAGCGGTTGTCGAAACTTAAGACTGTTAAGCGTTAAACTTTAAAGCAATTAAATGAAACACCAGTGAAACCATAAGCTAAACTCTATTTTTTGATAAGCGATGCGACATCGATTTTTTTATTTTCTTATTTTTTAACAGCATAATGTTATTGTTGTCGTAATATTTGCAACACGTTTCCTGTTTTTTTTTCTTATTATATAGGAAAAACGATTTCTTATTAAGCCGTAACTGTGTATACTATGTATATATAAATAGTGTATTTATTTTGTTTAGTTTTTGATATAATGCTGCCAGGCTTTTTTGGCAATTAATTGGTTTTTGTTTCATCCTCAAAGATAATTTGATAAGTTTCAATTTTATAATTTGGTTTCCCTATAAAAAACAGTCACAGTTTTCAGTGAGGAATCTTTAATCAATTTCAAATTAAACTATTGAAAATTTTTGATTGGTTCTTTTCAAAATTATTCTCAACGTGGCAAATTAAATGTGTTGGTAAAAAAACAGATTTCAAATGAAACGTTATAACAATTTGAATATTTACTCAGAAATTTAAATTGCAGTTTATCTACCCTCCTGTAAGAATCTTTCTATCAAGATTTAAAATTTTAAATAATTAATAACACTTTAATTTTTCTTTTCAGTTATTTAAGTTTTTGGAATCGATTAAATCATTGTTTCCCTTATTTATGAAATTTAAAAAGTAGTGCCAAATTCAATATTTTTTTTAATACGGGTCTTCCCAATTTGAGAAAAAGTTGAGGATGAGATAACAATGTAAATAATGTTATAAGCCTATTACATATTATTATTATTATTGAATGTTAACAAAAACTGAATGATACCAAATTATTTTTCTAATGGATCTACTACATGTTGTGCTTTAATAAGTAAATAAATAATAAAAACATATTTTTAAACTTGTATATAGGAATTGAAGAATTTGAATGTTA
>NW_020439363.1:159723-180554 GCF_000699045.2 Agrilus planipennis | reverse complement strand
TACGTACATACACACATCATCAAAAAAATTGGCTAGCATGCTACTAATATGTTAAAACGTGGAAATATAATGAAAATTCCGATTTCACTTTTCGACCCAATTACAATAACTTCCTAATGGGAAGTTAAAAATCAAAGTCAGGTGAGGAGAGGGGCATGAAGTTCTTTACCTTATTACTCACTCGGGCTTAGCGTGTTCTACTGACCCTACAACAACAAATACAAAAACAATAATGAAATACATATAAATTTTGATTTTTAAGAATTTTATTTTTTATAATAGCGAAATATCGTTTTTAAGGTCAATGGACTTTCGTTTCTGTAATCGAAGGTTTAGTTTATTCACGGTATACGGTGGCTTAGCACAATATGTTGTTCATATTATACGAGATATGATTATTATAGCTTCTTGACAATATGTTAAATATAATTAGTTAACTCTACAATTGCAAAATGGTTCATTCAGACTTTTTTGAAACAATGATTGCTATAATCTATTATAGGTAACTTGTTATTAATTAATAGATGCGATTATTTTATATTACCATAAAAACAGTTCGAATATAAAAAAAGGGGAAGGAGATATTGCAGTAAAAGATAGTTAAAAAGAGCCTCACCCCCCAATTACATGCACGCGCTTTAATTAGCAAACACGTTTTTGTTCCCTTTCATAATCATCTTTGAATAAGTACTAAATGCATAACTTAACATTTGTTTTCGGTGATAAGATGTTTGTAATAAACGACTTATTTTATTTATTCATTAGCAAAGCTGATAAGAAGTCTAATAACAGAGAAACACATTTCATACATATTTTCATCATTACCAGAAAATATCTTAATATTTATCGTGTGTAACCTTATTGTTAAAATGTTTTCTTGGGCAGTATTACTTAGAAGTACCACAAAATGCCATAAGTTGTAAGTAAAATATTTTAATTCAGTTATAATACGTAGCTTCTAAATGAAATTTTCTTCTTGGGCAGATTTGTTTCCAATAATAAGGCATTTTTACAAAGATGCGGTTTCAAAAGTGACGTGATTCAAATAGATAAGATAGTGATAGCGAATAGGGGAGAAATCGCGTGCAGAATAATTCGGACAGCGCGCAAACTTGGAGTGAAAACCGTTGCAATTTTTAGCGATGCCGATGAAAATGCAATGCACGTTGCTATGGTAATTATAGAACAATATTTTTACCTTTTTTTAACAGATTTAATCTTAATTTAATCAGAAAGATCTAAATGACACCAAAAAAGAATCATGATTGCAAATCTTATTTTTTTTTTTTAAAGTTAGGAGTAAGTAAATACGTAAATATATTTTAACATTTCGTTTTCACCAAGGCAGATGAGGCTTATCGAATTGGTCCACCTCCAGCAAATCAAAGTTATTTATGCGGGGATAAAGTAATTGAAATTGCAAAAAGATCGGGCAGTCAAGCCATTCATCCAGGTTACGGTTTTCTTTCGGAAAATGCCGAATTTTCCGAGATTTGTCACAAAGTGGGTGTAACTTTTATTGGACCACCCGCATCAGCTATAAAGAATATGGGAATAAAAAGGTAACATGATTTTTTTTATCATGAAATGATAATGCCAAGGAAAAAATTATAACTGAACTTCATATTTTTTCAATTTTCATTTTCGTAAAGTATATGTTATGCTATTCAAATCTTTTTTACTTTTCACTTAATTTATTAAACTCATTTACACAATCTATTTAATTGCTTCTTAGTACATGATACCTAGGTACTGAGCTTTTTAACCCACCCTGGTTTATGTTGAATTATTTTGATTTCACTTTTAATAATCGAAGTGTTAATTTCATACATTTTTGTTTAGTACCTCAAAGATAATAATGTCAGACGCTGGAGTTCCAATAATTAAGGGCTATCACGGTTCTGATCAGTCTGTAAAAAAATTAAAGGAAGAGGCTTCAAAAATCGGATATCCCATAATGATAAAAGCGGTTAGGGGAGGAGGTGGTAAAGGAATGAGGATAGCCCATTCTGAGAAAGATTTCGAAGAAGCACTTCAGTCGGCTCGTACCGAATCTGAAAAATCTTTCGGGGATTCTGATGTTTTACTAGAGAGGTTTGTGTCTGAACCTCGACATGTCGAAGTTCAAATATTTGCGGACACTCACGGTAATGCTGTCCATTTGTTTGAACGCGACTGTTCTGTACAGAGAAGACATCAGAAAATAATCGAAGAAGCTCCTGCGGTACGCACAATAAATTCCTTTGCAAAGAAAAAAACAGAAGTGACAAAATCGCAATGAACGATAACATGTTTAATTAATTTATAACAATTCTTAGTTATAATACGTAATCTACCAAACAAATGTTACAACTATTTCATTCAATATAACAAAAATTGTTTTTGATTATTTTTAGCCTGGCTTAGCAAACGATTTACGAAATAAATTAGGCTCAGCCGCTGTAAGGGCTGCCAAGGCAGTGGGCTATGTGGGGGCTGGTACTGTAGAATTTATTTTGGACCGAACAACGCACGACTTCTTTTTTATGGAAATGAATACGAGGTTGCAAGTGGAACACCCTGTTACGGAAATGATAACAGGTATAAAACTTTTCGTAAATCCGTTAACTCTTTCAGATAATTACAGTCTAAAGACACTTCTTGTTATCCTACGTCTACATATATTCTCATTTCCCAAAAACTAGAACATCCCAAATGCTGACTGGCTGTAAACTACAGTCTCTGCTTCTCTTTACTCCTGCTTGCGTTCTTAATATGTCTTTGACTAGCTCTCAGAATGCGTCCTACTTTTCTAACATTTTCTCTGTTTCCACCGCACCCATTCTCCACGCCATTCCCTTAACATTTTCGATTCCTCCCTCCCTCTTCGCCAATTTAAGTCACACTTTCAGCGACACCCCTAACAAATATTACGTCACAAAAGCTAGAGCATCTCCCCACTCTATAAACGATTTCTTCTAATGAAAAGTGGTAATGAGAATAATTTTCTTTCGTAACAAAAAATGTTAAGAACTTTGTCAAGTTAAGAAAGAAAAATTAAAATAAAATTGACGAAGTGCAAACTTCACACCTCCTTAGACCTCCTTACCCCTTGTCTTATCTTGTCAAGCTAATAAAATTTCCCTCCCTCCCCTTATTTGGGAACGTATTTTATGAATGACCCCTGTGCTATTTTTTGTTTTATATTGTCTCAATCAGTTTTTCCATTCGTCCTTATCTGATATCCTAGATATCGAGAATCGGTGACTTCTTTTAGTTTTTCGTCTCCAATTGTAATGTACAATACGATTAATAAAAAAATTAAATTGACAATATACTACGTACTACGTACAAATTGAATGGTAAATTTACAAAAGATTTTTAATAGGGTACGACCTGGTCGAATGGCAAATAAAAATTGCAGCCGGCGAAAAGCTTCCTGTTGAACAGGAAAATATAAATTTCAAAGGTCATGCATTCGAAGCCAGGATTTACGCAGAAGACCCTAAAGGTGGATTCCTACCAGGGGCAGGACCTTTGCTCTATTTATCAACACCTGAACCGGCAAAAGACGTACGGATTGAAACCGGTAAGTAATAAACAATGTTTAATCTTGTTTTTATTTTAAGTAGTTACACATTTAATAATCAATCCAAACATAATTAAAAAGTTAGCATTTGATGTGTGATTTTCTATTTCCGTTTTTTCTTTCCTAACTCTTTTATTTGTTTGATTTTAACATTGTATATTTTCAGGAGTACAAGAAGGGGATGAAGTTTCGATTTACTACGACCCCATGATTGCCAAACTGGTGGTTTGGGCAAAAGAACGAACAGTTGCCCTTAATAAATTAAGAACCAACCTACTAAATTACAATGTGAGCTATAAGTGCTTATTCTTTAATTAATTATTAAAGTAATTCTCTTTTTTAACTGTTCTTTTTATTTTTCAGATTTCAGGTGTAGAGACGAACATAAACTTTCTTTTAACTCTTACAAAACATCCAGAATTTACGAAAGGAAATGTTCACACCAATTTTATACATGACCACAACAAAGATCTTTTCCCGGAAGTTAAACCATCTCAAAACCAATTAATTCAGGCAGCTTTAGCAGTTATACTGTCGGAAAAACATAAAGAAAATACGGAAGCAATTAGACAAAACAATCAATTCAATCCATTTATTGTCGAGTCTGGTTTCAGGGTAAATTATTTACATAAACGAACAATTAAATTAATATTTAATAATGAAGGTAATTTTTCTCTTTTTTCTATTCAATTTTGTGTAACTTCTTCTATTTGCACTTTCCAAATAATGTTTTTTCTAGAGTACGAGTTAGTAATTCAGTATTTGGGAAAAAATGATTATAATGTTTCACTGGATAAGGGTAATAGCTGGATAAAAGTTGGTGGAAGTCTCATTAAAGAAAATAATGTTTCAACTCTTGATTTCTTCATTGAAGATTACAGGGGCTCTACTAAATTTTATTTAAATGACGAACATATAGCTCTCTTTGATCTGGTAAGTACAAAATGAATTTAAACATTCATCTTCCAAATTTCTAGTACATACATATAAACATAAACAAGTCTAAATCAATTTTTCTCAGTTATGTTTGAAAAAACTCAGTTTAAGTTTAAAGTTAAACTGCTAAAATCTAAAAAATACAAGGCCAGTCGTAAAATACTAATCAGAACATCAGAATTAATAATTTTTTTCTAAACGCTAGGACATTTAAGAAGTTTTTTATTAGGTTCAAATACAGCAGATAAAAATAACAATTTTATAGGTTTTTATTATTATTAATTAGCTTGCGATCGAACGAGTTGTAAGTTGTAATTGAAAATTTTTAACTCCGTGACATTTCTCTAAACGCTCGATACTCTTTGGTGCATTCATATTTAGTTCAAAGCAGAAGATACCGACTTCACGTAAGTAAAAAAAGGGAAAAATAACAAATTATTATTTGTATTATAAATGAAGTTACAAATTTATTTCTATCATTTCCAAATAAAGATACATCTTTAATTGCACTATAATAAAAATTATCACTAACAAACCAGTTGGAGTTTTTTAAAAATTAAGAATGCAATGGAAGACACATCCATTATTAGTCTACTGTAAAATAATCTTTCTTAATTTTTGAAAGAGCTTTAAATAAAATGGAAGCGGTATTGATTGGTAGGACACCTTCTCAGGCATGAAGGTCTAGTCAGAGACATATTAGAGGCAGAAACAGGACTTAAGTGAAGTAGAGGTAGACCTAGATTAGATTACTGTTCGCCATTAGTTAAGGATGTGGGATGTTCTAGTTTTAGGAAAAAGAGAAGATTAGCTCAGGATAGGAAGGAGTGGAGGTGCGTGTCCAACCAGTCTTAGGATTGACGACTTTATGAGAATAATATGTGTTGTAATGCTGAAATTTGCAAACGTTTTATACTCTATTACATGAAATGTTCTCGGTACATTATAAACTGTCGTAATTCAGCATTTTCATGTTCATTATAATTATTGCTGTACAAGCAATTCTAGAAATTGTTATATATGTATACGGAGGTAGATAATTGTTAATTGTTTATATGTCAAATAATAATTTCATCTACATGGAAAAGGAAATCCTTAAAAGTACTTATTCCTTCAAAAAAATAATTTGAATTATTCGGATATAATTGGCCTATTTGCTATTCCCATGATTTTGAAAGCCTGAAAGGTGAAATAGCACAAATCTGACAATTAAAGATGAGTAGTTTACATAATATAAACGAAGGTAACAAGAATTTTACATAAATAATTGTCTGCTACTGCAGATAATTACGTTTAAAATCATCGCTTTCACTTTTGATTGTCTTCGTAATGGGTTTTTACCATTTTATTATTTTTTTTGTTACCGTTTCATGATATGACGAAAATAAGAGGAATATCAATTAAACATTTTAATTTAATTGAGAAACAAAATTTAAAACGAAGGAGTATGGTCAGGTTTTTACAATAACACGATGTTAAACAAGAATATTACTTGAACTGACCAAAACGTATAAGATAAGTAATAAATAATAAATAATGCTTTTAGTTCTTCTGCGGTTCTGCTACTTATCATTGCCTTAGTCTTGCGTATTTGTACTTGGTCTTGCATGCTCGGTTTGCTTTTCAAACTAGGTCTTGTTCGTTCTTTCGGTTTTGGTGTAGGTTTTGCTAATAAAAAGGCCACAATTCAAAAACAATGGCAGTCTACCCTTAAATTGATTCGTTTTGTTGTTGACTATATGCACGCTACCCCAAGCATATACATAGAATTTATCAATTTGGGAAACATACTAGGAGAAAACATTGCAGGTATTATAAAGCTTTTTATTAAGAAGAAAACATTAATTCATAACAAAAAGCCTGAATGTTGGTAGTGTTATGAATTAATAAAAGTTAATTTTCACCACATATCTNTTCAGTGAGGAATCTTTAATCAATTTCAAATTAAACTATTGAAAATTTTTGATTGGTTCTTTTCAAAATTATTCTCAACGTGGCAAATTAAATGTGTTGGTAAAAAAACAGATTTCAAATGAAACGTTATAACAATTTGAATATTTACTCAGAAATTTAAATTGCAGTTTATCTACCCTCCTGTAAGAATCTTTCTATCAAGATTTAAAATTTTAAATAATTAATAACACTTTAATTTTTCTTTTCAGTTATTTAAGTTTTTGGAATCGATTAAATCATTGTTTCCCTTATTTATGAAATTTAAAAAGTAGTGCCAAATTCAATATTTTTTTTAATACGGGTCTTCCCAATTTGAGAAAAAGTTGAGGATGAGATAACAATGTAAATAATGTTATAAGCCTATTACATATTATTATTTTTATTGAATGTTAACAAAAACTGAATGATACCAAATTATTTTTCTAATGGATCTACTACATGTTGTGCTTTAATAAGTAAATAAATAATAAAAACATATTTTTAAACTTGTATATAGGAATTGAAGTGTACAAAATGTTTGTTTGAAAACGTACCAAGGGCATTTTAAAAATAGCAAACTTTTATGTTTAAAAATACTGCAATGATAATTGAAGAACCTGGGGTCGATACGTAGGTATAAAAATGACCCCCTATGTGTTTTCAAAAAAAATTATTTATAACTTGTAGAATTACTGCAATAGTTAAACAAAATTATTTTATATTAGTGGTAAAACTTGCCCATTTTTGGCATTTTTTTGTGTTTCTCATTATCGATATATATATATGTTGAGTAAAACGAGGTACATACCACTTTTCTTTTTTTTATTTTATTTTTTTTCTGAGGGGTACCTTCATTTACTCCATATGTTGTATATCAATAATAATGAGAGAATGTTAGAAAAGGCCAAGTTTGACTACTAAATGCAATTGTGTTTAACTATTGGAGTGATCCTACATTTTATGAACATTAATAAAAAAAATTTAGAAAGTTATTACACAACTCACTGTTGTTGGGGGCCATTTCCACACATTTATCAACCCCATTTCTTGGCTATTTTGTCTTTTTTTTATTATAATTGACTACGCGCGTATTTATTTACTTTTAGACCGTTTTAAACCGTCAGTTTGTACATTATTTTTTACTGATGATAACTACAACATAAAAATAATAAGAAATTCTGTTTTTTGACACTTAACGTGCCATTTTTAATGTTCAGTATTTTTTATAAAAAGAAAGAGAGAGAGGGAGAGAGAGAGAATGGTCTTTATTTGTCTATTTACCAAAATGATAAACTGTAGACTTGTGAATTTGTACTTTTCTTAGCTGCTAACCTGTTGCTGTTTTAATTGTAATTAAGTTATTTTTTTTAATTTACGTAATGAAAGTCCTTTTTTGTATATATCGAAGTGCAGCATACTGTGTGCATTTAATGCATTTTTATTTTGTACTAACTCGTTACTTTTTTGTAATTTATTGGACATTGTATTGTTCGTAAACAAAATATGTACAATTTAGATTTTATTGTACAAAATAAACTTGAACAAATAAACAATGTTAATTAATTTTCTTTTATAAACGTGTACATCAATTTCGATTAAAAAAGGGCAGAAAAATAGTGTCGAAAGTAACTATTTAAAAAAATAAGTTTAATTCTAATAATTATTGTTAATTAGGATAATGAACATGTCTCAGGAAGAGAATAGAATAAAAATAAAATAGTGCAATACATAACAATAAAACAGTACCTAAAGGGATAAACATAACATTTAAACGAAGATACCCCTGAAGCCATGGGATAAACAAAACAAAGTCGTCTTAGTCGTTGTTATTAATACATTAACATAATTTTATGAGAAATTCTGATACTTAATTGCAATACACNATTTCATCTACATGGAAAAGGAAATCCTTAAAAGTACTTATTCCTTCAAAAAAATAATTTGAATTATTCGGATATAATTGGCCTATTTGCTATTCCCATGATTTTGAAAGCCTGAAAGGTGAAATAGCACAAATCTGACAATTAAAGATGAGTAGTTTACATAATATAAACGAAGGTAACAAGAATTTTACATAAATAATTGTCTGCTACTGCAGATAATTACGTTTAAAATCATCGCTTTCACTTTTGATTGTCTTCGTAATGCGTTTTTACCATTTTATTATTTTTTTTGTTACCGTTTCATGATATGACGAAAATAAGAGGAATATCAATTAAACATTTTAATTTAATTGAGAAACAAAATTTAAAACGAAGGAGCATGGTCAGGTTTTTACAATAACACGATGTTAAACAAGAATATTACTTGAACTGACCAAAACGTATAAGATAAGTAATAAATAATAAATAATGCTTTTAATTCTTCTGCGGTTCTGCTACTTATCATTGCCTTAGTCTTGCGTATTTTTACTTGGTCTTGCATGCTCGGTTTGCTTTTCAAACTAGGTCTTGTTCGTTCTTTCGGTTTTGGTGTAGGTTTTGCTAATAAAAAGGCCACAATTCAAAAACAATGGCAGTCTACCCTTAAATTGATTCGTTTTGTTGTTGACTATATGCACGCTACCCCAAGCATATACATAGAATTTATCAATTTGGGAAACATACTAGGAGAAAACATTGCAGGTATTATAAAGCTTTTTATTAAGAAGAAAACATTAATTCATAACAAAAAGCCTGAATGTTGGTAGTGTTATGAATTAATAAAAGTTAATTTTCACCACATATCTGCTAGGAAATCTTCCAATGCTTTTACTTGAATCAACACGTACACTTTTAACAAGAAGAAAAATCACCATGATGCAAATATCCGTCGAGATGAGCCATCAGGGATGATCGCAGAAGTGGATAGAGGGGATATCCATGAGCAATATTTTAGTAAAACGTTATTTGTTGTCAAAAAATATTAAAATTGATCAAAAGGAAAAATTCTTTAGTATTCTTAATAAATATAGACTTCTCGATCATCAAAATCTTTTAAAAATTATCCAATTAGCCAAATTAATACTGGTCAAAATTGACGCCCCGTGGCGGAAAAACTACTATAGTAAAATAGGTGAGTGGTAACAGTATTTATTTTTTTTAGGGAGGTAAAATTCAATTTAATTTCGAAAACAAGCAATTTTGGATAGACGAAAATGAAAGCGGTTCAGGTGAATTAGATAATAGAGCCGTTGCTCCAATGCCAGGAGTTATTGATAGGGTATTAGTACAAGAAGGTGACATTGTTAATGAAGGTGATTCACTACTTGTATTGATGGCGATGAAAATGGAATATATAATAAAAGCCCCGAGAAACTGCAAGGTTGTTAAGGTACCTCATCAAGCAGGTGAAAATGTTTCTAAAGGCTCTGTTCTTGTGGAAATGGAGGATATTAAGTAATATTAAGACGGGTTAATTTAATGTTATTTTTGTAATAAATGCACATTTTTTATCTTATTTTGTTTGTATATTTTTTCAGATTGTGGGAGTATCCTAGACCTTGGTCCTCATATGTCCTTCTTTCTCCTGCTTCTGCTTTTTCATCCGTCATGTCTCAGAAGGTATTCTGCCATCTTATCTCTCCTTTTTCATATTGACTTCCACGTCGTCCTTTGTTCTAACCTTACTTTACCTAATCTCATTAAATTCGATTAGACTAGGATCATTAAGTTACGGTAGGTAGAGACAATACGAACGAAGTATGTGTTATAGTAGCTGTGTACTTTCTTTTATATACACAGATGAACTAAACCTAGTCCAATCTAACCCAGTAAAGTCACTATCCGGTGCATCTATAATTGAAATTGTTGATGGCCACTCACAAATAATGATTTTTATATATTTTTAACGATTATTGATCTCAAGGACCATACTTGAAATGAATAGTACAATTTTTTCTGGTAACACTTCTTCAACAATTTATTTATTATCAGTTGACTAAATGTAACCCATCCCCACTCATGGGGATGTTCAATTCAGCTATACTCCTTCAAATCAATAATCCTAAAGCATAAAGAGCAATTAAGAGGGGGAGTGGTAGACAAACAATTAAAGATGTAGATTGCTCGAGTTTTCTAGAAATACGAAAATTGGTTCATGATAAGAAGAAATGGAAGTATCTAACTCTTTGATGATGATGAAGGTCAAATATATGTACTTGACTGTACCTGTACCTGACAAATTAATAATATTTTTGATTTTACCAGAAAATGTACTTTATATTCATTAAATGTAGTATAATAATAATATATAAGTACGAGTTATTCATTTGTTGAATACTGAATATGTAGCACTGACTTGTAAAAGCAATTGTCAAAATCCCGACCTCAAAATAGAACATAGATTTCCCGTAAAAACGAGAATGGAAAATTATATACGGGCATCTTTTCAAGAAAATGTACTATCTCGCATGGTGCTGTACATACAAACAGTACATTTATCTAATACATCAACTGAATAGTAATTACAAGACGGTACAAGTGTAGCAATAGTATTATAGGTACATAAACAGCTATCATCTCGGAAAGAATAAGTAATTAATTGTAATTCAATGCATGTTAGATCTTAAACTGGGATTTCTCTATGTTAATATTGTGTTTTACCACAAAAAAATACCCTACGAGTACTTCTTCCTCATTATGCGGTATTTCAAGAATTATCTTTAATATAATGTAAGAGAGAGCTTTTTTGCAATTAAATAAAAAATTATAAACACGCGAATGTAATATTTACATAATGAGAAAATAATTTTCTATAAGTTAAGAATTATTTACGAGAAGGAGTATATATATAATAATTNAAAAAATTTCCGCGGATAAACTAAAATAAAACAGGGTAAAAAAAATTACTTATTAGAATAGAAAGAGTCTGCGATTCTGGATACAGTTTTGGATTAAAAAGAGAAATCAGTAAAACGCTCCTTGAAGAACTCGATCTGCTAAAAATTAAAGAAGAAGTTTAAGGTAATTACTACTAAAAATTAGACCCAATGTCAACTGATTCGAGTCGACTAGAAATTAAGTAAGTCACTCGCTTCAGTTACTTTAGAACTTGTCTAAAAACCAATCATAATTCTCATTTGAATGATAGAATCTGTTTAATACACCAAATCGTCCGCTAAAGTACAAACGACCTGTGATAATGACAGACTGATTTTGAAACTGAGTTAATTAGCAAAAATGTATTTAAATGCTTTTTATTTAACATACTTTCAATTTTATCACATGTTAACCAAATATTAAATTACAAATAACGTCAATAACTGCTCTGTTTCAAACTCAATTATGTATTTGGTTATCTTTTTAGTATAAGAAAAATATACTCTCCACAAAGAATATCGTCTACAAAACTATTAGTTTTATTGCAATGACTAATCTAAAATCTGTTTTCGACATTTCTAATCCTCTTATTTTTTTTTTTTCTCGCGATGAACTTTTTATTCCCCAACTAATTATTATATTTACGTGCAGTGACCGCCATTATTCACAAAAAATATTGTAAACACAGTTTAATATTCATTATATGATCATACTTGAATTTTCCGTGTACACAAAAACATACTTATAATGAAAGCCTTTTCAATTGCTTGTTTCACCGTCATAATAAAAACTGTAGTATTTACTTACTTTGGCTTTATTTCAATCATTTTCTAAAGGAATGACTGTAAAAGTCACAATTACCGATACCTACGATGGCCCCTACATGTCTACACATTATTATTAATAAACACAGCATTTAAGCGGTCTAATGTAAGGGATTACTAATGTCATTTAGCAATTATTATTAACAGAATAGTTCAAAATTTATATTTCAATAACATGCAGCTACTAAATTTGAGTAAAATCATAACTATTTTTCAATTATTATAAAAAATTTAGTTTAATTTATCTAATTTAAACACCCTTTGTTTTTTATCTATCCATTAGCCCTATCAATATTATTTCGTTTTTAAAAAAGTAATACGTAGAACTTCAGTCTTATCGTATAAGATGATCATCAGAAAAGTTTAATCTATGTACTTAATTTACGTCTTCACAATACAATGGAAATTTTTAATAATACTGTATTAGACACATTTCCATCAATTAAGTAATTCTTAAACCATTACAATTTGCATGAATAGTTTAGTTTCGTTATTGTTGCATCCGATATTAACAAAGACTCCCGGTTCTTTTTTCCTACCTTTATTATGTAACTTAATAGTGGTAATAAAGTTTAATGATGAAAAATGATTGTTTAGATCATAAAAATCAACATTTTTTTCTATACTATTTGTTATTGAAAATTTCAATAAACATACACGGTATTTTATTTACTTCTGCTTATTAGCAGAAATAGTCACACATCGAGATTAATAACAACTACTATCACATGTGGTCAGTATTCGGCCAATTTATTTTGTCTAAAACATTAACCAGGAATTGATCCCATATCCCATGATAACTCCTTTCAATGTTCAGATCCTTTAATCGCAAGGCAGTTATAAATTATAAAATCCTAGCTTAGAATTCAGTTTGTGACTATTAAGGGTTATATTCTATCAACTTTAATATCTAGATTTAGGGGTGGCCAACATACGGCCCGCTTCTAACATTTTTCCTGTCCCCCGAGAATCATCATAGTTTTAAAAAATGTATTTTTTGTTATAACGGTTAAAGTATTAAAGAAAACACATTGTTTGTGCAACCATATATTCAAAAATTAACTGTCAAAATTGAGAAAGGATTAACTTTGATTTTAAAACAATATTTTCGGAAATATGTGATAAATATTGCCTATTTTATTAACAAATTTACAATTATAAGTTCAAAAAAATGTACCTAATGGGTCTAAATCTAATGTAATAAATGGAAAAATTTGTGAATTATTACAAAAAACAAAAATATTTTCGACATTTCTAACTCTACAATTTTTTTCTCGCGATGAACTTTTTATTCCCCAACTAATTATTGTTTACGTGCATTACCCGCTTTCATTAACAAAAAATATTGTAAACACTGTTTAAAATTTATTATATGATCATACTTGAATTTTTCGTGTACACAAAAACATACTTATAATAAATGCTTTTTCAATTGCTTATTTTACTGTCATAATAAAAAATGTACTATTTACTTTCTTTGGCTTTATTTCAATGATTTTATAAAGGAATAACTCTATTTTGCACAATTACCGATACCTACGATAGCCCCTACATGTCACACTTTATTACTAAATTGATACTTATCCGCACTTCTTAATAAACACAGCATTTAAACAATCTAATGTAAGGGTTCACTAACATTTAAAACAATTATTGTGTCGGTAAATAGAAAAATTTGTGCTTATAAGAATTATTACAAAAAACGTATCAGATTAAATCAGCAAGACCAATAACAAGATTAGAAGTTTTTGAGCAAGACGGTTTTGGTGTTGCCCTTTTATTAACAATATTTACAGTCTTTGTCTACCCAAGAGGTTTATTCTAAATATTCCCGAAAGAATTTTTGAAATCGCACGAGTAGCTTCAGAGAATACCCCTTATCTCCAAACTTTATCTCGTTATAATATTAGTGAGTATAGATTAGTATAGATAGCCATCTATGTCCGAAATAAACTGCATACAACACTAGAAATAAATTATTTATAATTATCACCTTTTCTTAGATAATGCGGTAAAAATGTAAACAGGAGATTTGATACAGTCAATTACTTAATTAACTGAAACAAGAGAATCATGTGTTAACAAGGTCAATGCGAAGTACATATTGTATAATATAACTATAGGTATCCCTAAAAAATAAAGGCATACATCCTTATTATTCCTTTGAAGTTATGAAATATAGCTTAAGTTCAGAATGTACGTTTAGGTATACTTACTCCCAATTTCTATTTTCTTTTGGTTTACTTATACTTAATCTAAATAAAGCATTACTATTATCATTTGTTTAAAAAAAAAACAAACGTTCATGGGGCAAATTTTCCTATTGCGCATATAAATTTAATGATAATGAACATTGATAATGGACTCAAAAGAGTTATTTGACATTATGCCAACTTTTACTATAATGATAGTAACTGTTTATGTTATGTAAAAGTGATAACATTATAATCACTGCTTAAAACATCTTTGTTTCGTGCATTTATCATTGAAATACTCGAATAGAAATAATAAATAATTAGATACATATGTCGTAGTAAGAATTAATGAAATTTTGTATGTCATTTAGACTAAAAAATACATTAATCCGAGGCGGATTGGAGGGATGCTTATTCAGAAATGTTAAAACAATAAATACCTATTATTAAATAAGTCTGACTTTATAAAAAAAGCCACGATGTTATAAATTTCTAGTTCATTGTAGGTAAATAAAATCTTATTAATTGAAAACACAATACACCTAGCATTATATCGGTAATTCTATATCACACAATTGTAATTGATGAAATATTTCTATCATTACCATAAAGTTTTTCTTATTAAAACGTGATGTATGCCTCACATGTTCGTAACTAAAAAGAAATAAAAATCTCCTTTTTCATCTCAACTATATACGATATACAATACTTTTCATTTCTTCTGTCGTTACGTCAGTCGTATCATTTTTGCCGTGACAGAGTATTTTTATTATTGGGATCCGTCAAATGGGAGGAGCCCAAAAACATGGCGCCGATTAGGGAAAATTTATCGTAGTTCCTATAGTGTACCGTGCAATTTCCAAGTTTTTAAATTACGATAAAATGATAAGTATTGACACAATATGTGATTGGGCTGACACAAAGTCTCGGAAAGGAAATTTCGTTGAAGGTGAGCGTGTTTTTAATGCCAATCACATTATAAAATTCGGAAATAACAAATCCGGAAGCTAGCCTTCAAATTTCGTCAAGTTTACGGCCTACTTTTTACAAACTTCGGATTTAAAAAGTGATTCACGTTATATAGTTGGTGAGGTGATTCTGGGTGATTTAAGCAATATCATATCAATGACTTGCACATGCAAAGCCGATTTAAGAGAACGTTGCAAACACATTATTGCAGCAGGTAGGTTCTTAACCTCAAAATACTTATATCGTATCATTAGAATTGTGTTAAATCAGTTTTTATTGAAAAGTAGTTAATGTAGGTGAAGAGTGAAGATCTATGTCTGAAGTGCTATTGCAGCTTTTCACGAACATATTAACTTTTTATTTGATTTAACTTTAGAAGAAAACTTCGTCGACTCCATCATCAAAAAAATTATTACTTCTTTAACGTGTTTTATTATTTTAATAAACAATTTTACAATTTGCCTGCACAGTTCTTATGTAAATTTTTCCCTCATTCGAGTTATAAATTTTGCCACCAGATAGTGTACGCCCATTTGACGGATTCCAATAGAGGTTCCGTTTTTTTTTTTTAGTTTGATGTAAGGAATCCTAAAAGTGTCAGGAATATTTGTGTTATCAATTGTTCTATTTGTTCATATGTAAAAAAACAAAAATTAATAAAAAAGTTATTACGTAAAAACATCAGATTCGTGTGATTTCCTTTCAAGATTTTAATCAATAATGTAGCGATGCCAAGCAGTATTATATTTTACGATTGTAGGTTTGTGGGTAATAATTTCCTTCCAAGGAATAATAAAACGTAAACGAACAATATTGTTATCTTCACAGACGTTGTTTTTATATGTAGTATTATAATTTTATTGTACAAAATGCTCGTTATTTAGTATAAGTCACGTGCAGATTTCAGTTTTTTTTTCTAACATTAAACTTATATATATACACTTTTTCACGATCGCAGTAACAACTATTTGAAATTATTAAAAACAATTAAATTTATAATGTTGAAAGTAGAACAATAAGCACAACAAATTGTTTTCGTTTTTATTACACATAACTGAGAGCGTATTTATAAACAAGAATTAACTGCATTTGTGTCGCCGTCTTGTGATGATACTTTTTTCTCTAAATTCGAAATTGCCTCACTTACTAAAAGTGATACAACTAATTGTAAGTAGCAAAGAAAATTGGTAAAGCAGATTTATATAATTAACCGCACGTTTTGCTCTATTTTACGATTACATATTACTAAATATCTGCTTAGAAATGCTTTTCTGTTTATCCGTTGTGCAAAATTTTATTTTATTTTTTTTAAATTCATAAATTTTAAATTGTTTTACAGTAGCGTTAATTAATTAAATAAATTAATTGAACAAAAAGCAAACTAGGTACTACTAGGTACATTTTATAAAGGAATAACTCTAAAAGTCACAATTACCGATACCTACGATGGCCCCTAACAAGCAATTTTGGATAGACGAAAATGAAAGCGGTTCAGGTGAATTAGATAATAGAGCCGTTGCTCCAATGCCAGGAGTTATTGATAGGGTATTANGTAGCACGATGCTACATTTTAGGATTACGTATATCGAATTATTTTATTAGGTTAGATTGTCTTTATTTAAAATTTAATCCAATAGTAATCACTGCTCTGATCAAACAAGATTCCCGTCAAGATCTGATGAACTCTGACCATTAGGCGAATGAATGATGGAGTCATCGCACTTGCATATCAAAAATAATCAATTAATTAATTAAAATAAATTAGGGTTACCTAACCTAACCCTAAACTAACCTCAAAGAAGTATATAACATTAAAAAGAACAAACAAAGTATGAATAAGAAATAAATACTCAAAAATTGTCTTAAACCCGCTCCAATTTCCAATTTCCAAACAATATTTCAGATGCGTATCTAATATTTTGTAAAATGAAGTATTTCTAAAAATTTTAAAGACTATAGAAAGACTTATGTTTTAAAAATTGCAACCCTAATGAAAATAACTTCTTACATGCTTGCATAAGATAGTAAATCGAGGGAATTGATCTTATTTAATACATAGCACTTGTTAATTCTTTGGTTAAAAATATTGGTTACGTCACTGGTAAAAACATACACATTTTGTTGGCAGACAATTAACTCATTAACTTTTGCATATCATTTTAAAATCGTAATTTTTTTGCAAATAACTTGCACAGTTGTTAATTTATGTATTAGGCTAATGAACCTTAGAAGTTCTAACAAGTCTAATTAAGCCGTCTAGAAAATGCTGTCTATATAACATTATGTAAGTAATTTGAGCATACAAACTATTTACAATTTGAAAATAATAAAAATTCCTTCTGTACTTCTTCATTTTTGGAAAAAATTCAAACAAAAGAAAAAATTAAACATACGTTAGAATTATTTTAACTTTACAAACACATTTAAAAAAAGTGAAAAATCCATGCAATTTTATGAAAGATTTTTGGAAACACATATAGCTGCATACGTACATAAGTATTACCCTAAATTAAGGAAATTTAAGCCTTTAGGCTTTAACACAATAGTTTTCACGCCTATAGCAAAAGTAAAGATTGGGAAAGATTTAAAATTGCAAACAGATTGCAAAACTGCACAGAATCGTTGCAATATCCTTACAAATATTTGAAACAGTAATGTTTTCAAGCATTGTGAAAAAAATTTTTAAGGAGAGGCCTATCCTACCTGAGCCAGTATGATAGATATCCTTACAAAATCATTATTGATTGTCTTACAAAACTTCCATTTGAAATAATTCCTTAAAACGTGTCAAATATAATACCTAACTAAAACAAAAAAAAATACAAAAAAAAACATTTATTTATCGACTGTAGCAACAATAATTCATAATTTGTATTTTCGGAATCAAAATAGTAAAACATTAATAAAGTTTACTTGACATATGTATAGTACAGGGGTCGGCACCCTGCGGCTCTTTGGATGTGAAGCTGCGGCTCTTTAGTTCCATACGAAAATATTANATATTCATATTGAAAATCTATAGAAATTGACTAAGGATTATCGAAATTTATTATTGTTTTAAGTAAGTATCGAAGATTAAGGATAATTCAATCGTTTTAACGTGAAATGTATATTATTGGAGTTGAAAGTAAATTAATCTAACTTATAAATCCGCTGCATCACTAACAAGGAAAGATGCTGGAAAATCTTTGTTTTATTCTGACTTAATGTACAAAAGCAACGTTTTCATTTACGAGATAAAACCATATTTGTTTGACATTAGACTTAGTCTATGGGTCACTTACTTACATATGCTCGTGTATAATTGAATGCGTGGTTATTTTGATAATTCTTAGTAATCGATAAAATTTGTGTTAACCCTGAAGCTGAAAAATAAAATAGTGATGGTACAATATGTACTGATACAGTTAATAACGTTGATTTTAAATTAAACATTATTATACGATTTGATATTTGTTTACAAAAAATATATATGAATACGTTTACTCATACTGATTTAAACTAGTTCTAAACTGGATACTAAAGGCGAATTTTGTCATGTCAAATGGTATAGTATAGTGGTGTAAACAAAGAATGCGATTCACCCTGGGCGGCGGTACTCAAGGGTGACAGTTGCCTTCCATCCCGAGCTGGAGCAACAATAAAGAGGCCACTAACGATGGTTACGCCACTGATTAGCCAATGAATACATATTTTGTCACTATAAAATCTCATAGTGAAAGTTTATTTGAAATTAATTTCGTAATAATTTTAAACTAAAATAAATTATAGTTGAGGCAGGTAAGATAGGTAGATATTTATTTCACGATCAGTAATATTAAGAGTCTAAAAATGTATTTACTGTATTTTAGATGACTACATATTTGCATTTCTTCTTTTTGGAATTCTTAAAAACGTAGTCTGGTGACGTGTATGGACTGTAATTGTCTACTGTAATTGCAATCAAAAATAAAGCTCTTGTTTTTCCATTAAACAATATTTATGCTGTACAGGCGCAAGATTTGAATGCTAATGCTGGTAGATGGTAATGGCGGGTTTTACTAAATTTTACTCAATGTACTATTTATAGTGTCAGGAAAAATACGATAAACTACCGTAGTTTATAAACACTGAAATATGCAAATTTCAGACCACAAAATAAACATATGCAGGGCAATTTCTAGCTTTGTGGTTTGATAAAAAAATTGATCAGGACCGGCTTTAACAACCAACAATAACTAAACAAAACTAAAATATTTCAATTTGAATGTGTTTTTCGACTGCACTAATTAAGCATTAAATTTAAAAATATTTTACTTTCGATAAATAACTTGGTGATGGCTGTCTGTCTGCCTGTCACAGTTGAATTTCTTAGCAGTTACTAATACGTCTGTCTTCTTGGCACAGTCGTGGAATGTTATTAACTGTTTTTATTCCAAGTGAAAAAAAGGATTATATTTAAACAGTTTTAAAGTATTCCAAAATGGTTAGTCGAAATTTAAAAGCGTGAAGTAGCAGGCTCGTATGGGACTACGAAAGAATCTTGCTTACACATTCGTACGTTAGCTTTCTGTTTTTTAATTTTTAAAAAATACTTTTTGATTTATACTTTACCTGTTTTCCATTAGTTTCAATACAAAACAGATATATTGGTTTAGTACCAACGTGTTCTTTAGATCACAATGCAGATGCTATAAGTGCAGAACAAACGTGTATTTGTAAAAAGATACTAACTTTTCTTTTTTCTTACATTCCTGTAAACAAAAGAAAGGACATAACAAGAGAACACTCACTTCGTTCGTGTTGTCTCTTGTTACCGTGACCTTATCGTCTTCTTTAGATTTTCATAATATACAATTGACTGTCACAGAAAAAAATCTTATGATAATAAAATAGTTTCACATTTGCCTGGTCTGCCTCTGCCTATGAGTAAGACGACTTTGTTATCAAAAAAATAAAATATCTGCCATTCATAATTCCGACAAAAAAAAAAGAAATACAAATTGACAATTTTTTGTTGCTTTGTATAACAAGCGATATGGTAGTTCGAAATAAAAATGCAGCAGATTAGAAAAAAAATTAATCTTTTTTAATTGGAATTGGGTGGGTGAATGTCGCACCACCGATCCGATAATTTTTCTATTGTCTAACCACTCGATTCCACATTATGAATTTTATAACTAAATTAAAACTTTCTTTCAATAAAAGCATATTATAAATACAAACTATTTTGAAACAATCGAAGAGTACCTTTTCAGACTAATTCATTGTTCTATTTACCTACTCTGAATCTATATTAATATCTAGTTTTTGATTATTTGCCAAATTTCAAGAAAATTAATGATCCATAACAACAGGCGATAATTCTCTGGCACAGAATGAATTTCATTCATCCTCATAATTTTATACATTTTTAAATTCAACAATGCTTTAGTTAATGTATATGTCACATAATAGGTAAAAAAATTCCCCCGAGGCAAAGCTCGATATTCAGAAAGCAGAACAAATAAAATTAAATTTAGATAGGTATTGACTAATTATTCAATTCAAAGAATACTTCTATTTAAAATAAATCCTTTTGATTTGAATAATTTGTAAAAATAAAATTCCAACAGAAATAAATTTACTA
>NW_020439363.1:156743-159638 GCF_000699045.2 Agrilus planipennis | reverse complement strand
TATTACAAGTTACCTAATAAATTCTACTATTTCTATGGCAAATTCAGTCATTTACAATCGAAAATTATAATTTTTGCGTTGTTATAAAAATTTAGTTTTCTCCGTGTAAATTATTCACTTTTTGGAAAAAACAGTTTCAAAATTTCAAGTTCTTTCTGCACCCCCTCAGATTGGTGCCCAAGGCAGGCACCCCCTTTGCCCCTTCTAAACACGGACTTTCTGCCCTGATATAAATTTTTGTGTAAGAGCGATCAAACATAACATTTCCTAAATCCCCCCCTGTGCTTTTGTTCCAGAGAAGAAAAACTATATTGTTTATGTACAGTACTGACGATGAGTACACGGCTAGGGCACTTTCTATAAATAAAAGATAAGCTCGAGATGATCCTCACAATATCTCCGATATCACAATCGGACATCGAGCTGCTCATCGAGCGCTAATTATAATTTTATTGACCAAGCAAATTAAATCACATTTTAGGCGCAAGTTAATTTAAAGTCAGTTACAGTTCAGACGTCGTAAGTTGTTGTATGGATGGTGTTATTACATTCGGTGATCGAGTGTCGTCGACCATTCGTTCATTCATAAAAAATATACCGCGTTTTGTTAATACAACGAACACAATATGGTGATAAGTGACTGGGCGAAATCGGGAAATTGTGAAAAAACTATAACTCTTTCTAATAATCACAATTTGATATTGAACTAAACAAGTGCCTTTTTTTTATTTTAACAACTTTAATATTTTTGTTTATTATTTTTGCTGTCATTAAGTACGTATCTACAATAGTTAAAATGAAGCAAACTTTGTGCAATGAGTTACCGACGCTTTCGAAGAAAATCTCGGAAAAAAGTGCAAAATCCTTACAACCGAAGGGAGCAACGTCTGAGTCCAATACAAACAACGACGAGTAAGTACCATAAGTAGGAAACAAATTGCAAAAACGACATGCACGGCTAAATTGCCTTTGTTGCTTTGACTCTTACCAGCATTATTACAGTCGATGACCAAATAGATTCTAATGTTTTAATGGCCCTTGATTACCGTATTCCTCTGTATTGCACTTTAGAATTTAAACCAACGACCCCAATAACACAAGAAAAAACATAATTTATTCTTTTCTGGTATATATATATATATGTACGTGTTTTCGTTCGACATATTTTTTGTTTAAAAAAACTGCTAAATCTGAAACAATAGCATTCATAATTAGTATTTTCCATCTTCGGTAGATAATATTAACCATTCTCATATCTGGTTTAATTAAAAATCTTACATAATTCATCGTCTACAGAGCATAAAATCACTTCATTTAATACGGTGGTATAATAATCGATGAGTTAGTTATGAAACTGAATAAACCGCGAAGAATCAATTCTAACATGGAAAGAAAACGAACTGACTAACAATAAACGAAATTATTTTATAAAAATGTGAAAACTGAAAACTATTGAATTCCCTACAACAAAACGCTTTGCTACTAACTCCTTAGATTAGATTTGCTAACTCTCTGTAACGAAACTGCTAGTTTCTACAAAAAAATATTGTATCAAATTTGAACAGCAATCATGGTTAATAATAAAGTAAAAAGGTTTATGTGTGAACAAACAATTTGATTTAAACAAAAGAAAATATACGATTGCGACAACATCCACTTCGTACGTGCTGTCTTTACCTACCGTAGCCTTCTGATTGTAACCCAACCAGTGTTAATGCTTGCTTAAGTTATTATTTTGTTGTTATTTATTTGTTTGCTTAAGATCATCCTGTTAATAATTGAGATCAGTACCCTTTATTTATGTATCTAGATGCAACAAAACGTCCTATAACAAAAGGAAATGTTGGGTCCTTNTGTAACCCAACCAGTGTTAATGCTTGCTTAAGTTATTATTTTGTTGTTATTTATTTGTTTGCTTAAGATCATCCTGTTAATAATTGAGATCAGTACCCTTTATTTATGTATCTAGATGCAACAAAACGTCCTATAACAAAAGGAAATGTTGGGTCCTTAAGTTTTATTGTAGATATTTTAAGCTATATTTTATTTAATATTGTATTTATCTATTAAACAAAGCCCATATACTAGATGTTGTAATTAGATAAAAAAATTATCATTTACGGCCTCTTACAAATTTAATAATTTGTAATACTTATTGCTTTGTTTATGCATACATATATTTCATCACAGCCACGAACCACTTCAACTTTGTGGAGATGTACAATCAGCAAGGACAAAAAATGATTTTGATACTGTGTAGTCTCTGAATCATCTGTCTAATACATTAAAAAATCCACGTGCTAAGTTGTTAAAACCCTATTTTAATACACTTCGCAAATATCAAACAAAACTTCAAAACTGTTTGATTAACCGCCACAATTGTTTCACTCTACAACGTCTCTTTGGGTGAAAGAAATGATGATAACATCAAAACAATTATTTTTAAAACTTATTTTGTATCTTATTAATGATTACTAATGCCGACATGAGTTCATTATCTCCTAAAAAACAAAAGAAAAGGTTTTTACTATCAATTTCGTGTAGATGTCAATGTTCCTATTTACTCGTTTATAGATTTATAATAACATGAGTGGTAACTTTCTAAAACCGAGCACGCGACATAATTATCTAAAAGTTCAATTTGAAATTATCTGCATCGTAGTTGTCTAAAATGTAAATAGCTTCTATGGGCTTTATTTATATTTACTTATTGTATTATTCGAAATTAGTTTCATACAAGTAATGATTCTCCTATTTCAACTCTTTTGGTCAAAAAATAAGCAAAATAAATTTAAATTGATACTTCGCATTTCATTCTAGTATTTTATAATAAAACCACGTATTTGTTATTTTTTATAAATAGCTTCTATAAGAACCATCAATGTTTTTCTTGAT
>NW_020439363.1:140654-156636 GCF_000699045.2 Agrilus planipennis | reverse complement strand
AAGAAAACGTAAAACTTGGGAATTAAAATTTAATTTGTTTAATTAATTACACAAATATTCTACATATGGAAATAAACACAATGTCTTAAGGATTCCCTTTCTTCTCTTCCTGTTTTTCCTTCATCACATTGACAGCGATGAAGATTACTTCAAAGTCAGTGTATTGAATCCTTGAAGTTACATTATGCATGATTTTAAAATAATTTTTCGTGCTTTTTTGATAGATTCATCTGATATTGGAATTTACTCTGCGGACCAAGAGTTTTGCTGGAAATACGAGGATATTTAAAAAATTGGAAAATCATCTTTTACTTTTAGAAGACTTTGTTTTTTTGGAATTATGCATTCAAATAGTGGGGACCATAATAAAAACTAAATTAATATTGATTTGAAAAGTAATAGATTCATATTCGTATTTCATTTTCCTTCTTATATTTATTTTGAATTTCTTTTCAGAGTTTTTCATTCCCCCCTTTCCTGTACTTGGTCTTTATTTCCATAAACATTCTTGAATTATTTTGTGTAACTTTCACAAGATTGTAACACTCGATTTTTTAAAATTCAATAACAAGGTGATCCAAAGAAAAAAAATTCTAGTGTCTTTGTATTTCAAAATTATTGCAGGGGAATGTCGGTGAATAGTGTTTGTCGACTTAACTTTTCCCAACATAAAGGGGCATCAAAGATTACAGAAATTGAAGACTTTTTCTTCAAACTTAAACATCTAAAAAACGATTTTGACTAATTCAAGTATCACATTCATTTTGAAATAATTTCGAGATTTCTCACTAAAAACTTTTTATTTCAAAATTCGTTTCAGACACCATTTCAGTCCAACGATTGTCTTTCAAGGAGTGCTTTCTTTGTGATAAGAAATTACTCCTCGAGTGATAGCTTTCCTTAAAATTGTTACAGCTTGCTTTACTGTCTGTTTTTGACCATTCCAATTATCATTGCCAAAGTAGAAAAGTCTTTCAAAATTTGAAAATACATAATTAAATGTACCCTGAGGAATATTGACAAGAAAAATTGAGTCCTCTAGCTGTAATTTCGATAGACGATGCTGAAAAAGTTGATATTCAAAATTTGGCGACTGTATTCGCAAATGTAAAAGTTCGAAAGAAAAATTTATGAATATGTACGAATTACGAATATACCCCCGCCCCCTATCTCACATCTTACAATAGTAGAATCCTTAAACATTGAATAATTAGGCGATGGTATTGATCATGACTTTTATTCATACAAACAATTCAAATACTGAAGAATTACAACCCTTTTAAATCTTTTTTCAGGATAGACCCATCGAAAAGGAAGTTTACATTAAAACAGAAACTAGCTCTAGTATCATTATCAATTGTAGATTTTGTCAGTTATTGCTCAATGTCCATATTGGCCCCGTTTTTCCCCAAGGAAAGTAGTCAAAGGGGGATGTCAGAAACTGTCGCTGGCTTTGTTTTTAGTTTTTACGCCCTTGTCATATTCATATCTTCGCCGATTTTTGGAAAATTAGTAAGTGATTGATTCAGTTTTTTATACGTTATTAAATAAGTCTTATTCATATTGTTAAATTAAAAATTAGGTTTGGTATTGTTCGTTAGTATTATTTTCTTTTGTTTAAGGTTCCTAAATTTGGACTGAAGACAGTATTCATTGGAGGACTTCTGCTTTCTGGAGTGTGCAACATATTGTTCGGGTAAGTGTCCTCACTTCTACTGTAGAAAAATAAAAGTAGACTTTCCTTTGATAACTATGCCACATAAAAGAAAAGAATGTATCCCAAAGGACAATTCTTTACATTTTTATAAGAAATTATGTTGTCAGGTGCTAGGCTGTATGAGGTTGAACTGCAAAGGTTTTCTATTTGAAAACTTTTTCTTCAATATAAAACACGATTTTGACTTGATTTCTTTTACTTTTAATAGCAAACTTTTTATTTCAAAATTCGTTCATATTCATATTGAAAATCTATAGAAATTGACTAAGGATTATCGAAATTTATTATTGTTTTAAGTAAGTATCGAAGATTAAGGATAATTCAATCGTTTTAACGTGAAATGTATATTATTGGAGTTGAAAGTAAATTAATCTAACTTATAAATCCGCTGCATCACTAACAAGGAAAGATGCTGGAAAATCTTTGTTTTATTCTGACTTAATGTACAAAAGCAACGTTTTCATTTACGAGATAAAACCATATTTGTTTGACATTAGACTTAGTCTATGGGTCACTTACTTACATATGCTCGTGTATAAATTGAATGCGTGGTTGTTTTGATAATTCTTAGTAATCGATAAAATTTGTGTTAACCCTGAAGCTGAAAAATAAAATAGTGATGGTACAATATGTACTGATACAGTTAATAACGTTGATTTTAAATTAAACATTATTATACGATTTGATATTTGTTTACAAAAAATGTATATGAATACGTTTACTTATACTGATTTAAACTAGTTCTAAACTGGATACTAAAGGCGAATTTTATCATGTCAAATAGTTCAAATAAATTAACACAATTACAGACAGAGAATGCTATACATTTTCCAATTAAATTAGGATAAATATCTTCTATACAAATAAATCTGCCGTTGTGCTCACGTACAAGAATTACTGAAATGATTTTAGCTATTTTTTTTAGTTTTATTCCTTACCGCTTAGACGTTTGNATGCAACCTTTTTATTTCAAAATTCGTTTCAGACATCATTTCAGTCCAACGATTGTCTTTTAAGGAGTGCTTTCTTTGTGATAAGAAATTACTCCTCGAGTGATAGCTTTCCTGAAATTGTCACAGCTTGCTTTACTGTCTGTCTTTGACCATTCCAATTATCATTGCCAAAGTAGAAAAGTCTTTCAAAATTTGAAAATACATAATTAAATGTTCCCTGAGGAATATTGACAAAAAAAATTGAGTCCTCTAGCTGTAATTTCGATAGACGATGCTGAAAAAGTTGATATTCAAAATTTGGCGACTGTATTCGCAAATGTAAAAGTTCGAAAGAAAAATTTATGAATATGTACGAATTACGAATATACCCCCGCCCCCTATCTCACATCTTACAATAGTAGAATCCTTAAACATTGAATAATTAGGCGATGGTATTGATCATGACTTTTATTCATACAAACAATTCAAATACTGAAGAATTACAACCCTTTTAAATCTTTTTTCAGGATAGACCCATCGAAAAGGAAGTTTACATTAAAACAGAAACTAGCTCTAGTATCATTATCAATTGTAGATTTTGTCAGTTATTGCTCAATGTCCATATTGGCCCCGTTTTTCCCCAAGGAAAGTAGTCAAAGGGGGATGTCAGAAACTGTCGCTGGCTTTGTTTTTAGTTTTTACGCCCTTGTCATATTCATATCTTCGCCGATTTTTGGAAAATTAGTAAGTGATTGATTCAGTTTTTTATACGTTATTAAATAAGTCTTATTCATATTGTTAAATTAAAAATTAGGTTTGGTATTGTTCGTTAGTATTATTTTCTTTTGTTTAAGGTGCCTAAATTTGGACTGAAGACAGTATTCATTGGAGGACTTCTGCTTTCTGGAGTGTGCAACATATTGTTCGGGTAAGTGTCCTCACTTCTACTGTAGAAAAATAAAAGTAGACTTTCCTTTGATAACTATGCCACATAAAAGAAAAGAATGTATCCCAAAGGACAATTCTTTACATTTTTATAAGAAATTATGTTATCAGGTGCTAGGCTGTATGAGGTTGAACTAGAAAGGTTTTCTATTTGAAGACTTTTTCTTCAATATAAAACACGATTTTGACTTGATTTCTTTTACTTTTAATAGCAAACTTTTTATTTCAAAATTCGTTCATATTCATATTGAAAATCTATAGAAATTGACTAAGGATTAGCGAAATTTATTATTGTTTTAAGTAAGTATCAAAGATTAAGGATAACTCAATCGTTTTAACGTGAAATGTATATTATTGGATTTGAAAGTAAATTAATCTAACTTATAAATCCGCTGCATCACTAACAAGGAAAGATGCTGGAAAATCTTTGTTTTATTCTGACTTAATGTACAAAAGCAACGTTTTCATTTACGAGATAAAACCATATNCCGGTCTCGTAGAATTGGGGAGAGGGTCAAGCCCCGCAGTGCACATACGCTAGAGAGGGACGAAGTTTCTGCTTCTGCCTCAACGTAAAATTAACAAATATTTATGCAAGGTTAAAACAAGAATACCTACCTGACATATATTGTCTTGGACTAGCACATTCAGCCTTGGTCTTGTTCTTGCGAGATCGATTTTTGTTTTTGTGAAATTTTGACTTTGGTTATCGCTTTTATCAATGAGAAAATTGACTTTTAAACCAGCTGATTAGACATTTTTGCTTCAAGATATTGATTTATCGTCAATCAATTTATTATAGGTATTTGACCCTCTTTATAGCTAAAATATAAAAATAGCTGTAAATAATTAGAAAGATGTCCTAGCTCTCAATATCCGGTTGTTTGCAGACTTCAAAGTCCTTGGCAAAATAAAAGCCTGTTTATATATAAACAAATGTAAAATATTGACCCCCAAAGTCAGATAGCACAACTCAAAAAAAAGGCAAATAAAAATCACTCCCACGTGTGGGCATCTATTCTATTCAAGTGTTTATTGATTGATGACACGACACTAGCTGTTTTCTGAATGGAAAAAACATAGTATACAATTTTTTATACGTTATTTATCCGAAAAACAATTTCTAAAAGTCAATAACATAACCCAGAGTAAAGGTTATATTAAGATATTCTTTTAGTAAAACTCTAACAAAAATTCGATAACATAAAAAACATGATACAAAAACATTATAAATTAACAACCCCCTTAGAATTCCTAAAATTTAATTTCCGATTTATCTTACCAAATGCCCCTAAAAGCACAATTGTGAGTTAGTGTAACTGTTTAATTAAATGTGGATATCTCTTAAGCTATTTCTACATCTCCTCAAAAAACAATTAAAATAAAGAAAATTGCATTTCTTAAAATTAACAGGATTATTAAAACCCCATTCAACACCTACATATGTATTATACGTACTGTCAAACATTATCCGGTATCAACGCACTCACTATAAATATTTACAATCTCTTTTTTGGCATTGACCTTCATTGCAGTCATGCCCGTGACATTTTATTATTAATTACTCATTTGCATTTTAATTTGTGTCAATAAAAAAATAATATTTTTCATATTAAATTCCTCAAACAAAACCAAATACCTCAGCAAAAGTAAATACTAAAACAATTCACACTTTAAACAAAAATAAAAACTGATTTTCGTATATAAATAATAAAATAGTGACAGCGAATGTAAGTACTAACACAATTACTTTACTTCCAGATTAATACAGTATGTAGAAGACTCATTAACATTTACGATTTTATGCTTTGTGATCCGGGGAACGGAAGCTCTTGGAGCTGGAGCGTTTTCTGTTTCCGGCTATGTTGCAGTTGTAAACATTTTCCCTTATAATGCGGGTGCTGTAAGGGTGAGTTTTAAAATTCATTCGTGAAGTATCTTTTCGGCTCGAAGGACCACGGAAAATCAAATAGAAACTGTCAGATTGTACATAAATATTCAATACAAAATAGAAGTTTTTTATTTCAAAGATGAAACAGATTGATTAAAACTATAAAACAGCAACAATTAAATGAAAACACTTTTCAGGGTATTTTGGAAACGTTTGTTGGACTGGGGTTAAGTGTAGGACCAGCAATAGGTGGAGTTCTATTCGCGGTAAGTGGTTATTATACTTTCAAAAAAGTAGCAATAAGTTAATAAGTAGTTTTAATTATTCTATAATAATTTTGTCTTTTTCTAGAAAGGCTGGAGGTTTTGGACTGCCCTTTTATGTTGTCGGTAGCTTTACAATAGCAATGGTTCCGTTGAACCTGTGCTTGTTATCAACATCCAAAGGTTTGCAATTACCTTATAAGCCTTTAAAAAACAGTAATCACATCTTGTGTTGCAGAATATTCAAATGAAGAGAAGGAAGTATCTTTCCGAAACACATTAAAAATACCATCAGTATTAATCACTTGTTTTATAATCATTGTAGTTGCAATCACCTGGAGTTTTTTAGAGCCAACGTTGGAACCCCATCTTAGAAAAGTAAGAATTTAATGCAATGGTCACGTTTTATATTAGAACGAAAAATGACAAAATATTTTCGACTCTATTTATATCGCACTGACGAAAAAAAAAGAAAATAGGGCAATTGTCTTTTTTAACCATACAATATGTACATCCGTTGGTTGATAAAGTTGTTTATTCGCTACTTAGTAAATTATATCAGCGTGTCTCCTTTTCATATCCAACAATAAGTAATCGTCAGATCAAATTAAATGATCATTTATTTCTGTTATAATACTAATTAAATAAATTAGTAAAACGATCTTAACAAAAAACATCGGAAACTAATTAAAACAAAAACATCTGAATACAAGAATGATACAAAAATATTGACAAGAACGGCGTTATTAAATTCTTCACCAAATTTTAGGAGAGTTTTGTCATTTTACTTTTTTCTTTTCTTACTCTTGACCTAACCGGTTATTTTCAAGAGTTTTCTAAATGTAAACTTACTTAGAATCCACCTATATTCTAAAGTTAAACATTTTCTCTGCCTAAAATGTGTTAATCTTAACGTAATATTTGATGGTGTTAGTAGAATTGAACAGCATTTCTAACACTCCACCTATTTATGTTCTTTAATTCTTATCGTCACTGCTCCGCTATTTTGTCTCATTCTGTCAAACCAAACAAATAAAACTGTTTATTGTTAATTTTTGAATTTAAGCCTGTAATTTCTACTTTAATTAACTCGAATTTACTCGAAATATTGTTATAACTTTTACACAGATTACAATTAATCTTTTTGATCTTAGTACCAAATTAGTGTTGGTTTCATTGTGCTGATTCAAAATTTCCTAAAGTTAAATCATTGTCATTAATTATTTATGTTTTATTAACACTAAAGGGTGCCTTTCTGTATTAATTAGATATTTATTTGAAACTATTTCAGTTCTCACTGAGCCCAGAAAACGTTGGCTTGGTATTTTTACTTACTTCGGCTATGTATGGTATTTCTAGTCCATTTTTCGGTTGGATAACCGATAGCTTTAATTGTTATTGGTACTTGATGCCAACAGGGCTGCTCTTTTCAGGAATAAGCCTACTATTTTTAGGACCTTCGCCGATGTTCGTTTTTTTGGAAGAGTAAGACATTTTTATTGATTATTATAATCAACCAAACATTTCAACTTCACTAATTTCTTTTATCATACATTTATTCAAATAAAAAGTTAATTTTGTACTATTTTGGTTTATTTTAATGCTTAGTTCAGTATGGCTTAACATCGGAGCCGTGGCCGTACTCGGAATAGCTGTTGCAATGAGTCTAATGCCAACAATGCAAAGTTTATTGGACGGATGCGTGTAAGTAATGATCTGAATTCAAAAAATAGAGTAGTTATTGACCTTGAAATCTTTTAACAGTTCTTGTTAAAAATATACTACCTAGCACACAGTGTGCCAACGAAAGCGATAAGTTCTTACATAAAACAATTACATCCAACTAAAATAAAATTTCAAAAATTTATGTAGGTTTAGTCATTATTTAATTTTAGAAAATTATGAAAACAAATAAATCCTGATATACCTAATACAGCTCGCCACATACATAATCCTACAGATACTGTTAAAAAAGAAGACCACCTGATTATTTACGAAAATCTGCCGACATACTTGCCCATTTCTTTTTTTAATTCGACACGTAATTTTCAAGTATTTAACGATTAATGTAAATACTTATACAAAATACCCTCTACACCAGCGGTTTCTAAAAGGTATTCTTAGCGAATTGTCGTAGTAAACATGCAAGCAATACGGTATCGGAGGTTTTAAAAATAAAATTATTGTTGAGATGAATCAATTATTAAGGTTCTGCTCTGCACCGACACAAGAAGTTAAACCTGCTAATATTTTTTTTTTTGACATTACGCTACTAGTATACAAATACATAATGTCGAACAAAACACTGATGTATACTTGCTTCCGCCATGTTATTTAAGCTCCGCCCATCTGACAAATCTCAGTCGCCATCAACATCATCATTATAAGGCCTTCAACCCAAAGCAAAGACTGGCTGACATACACCTTCACTTCTTTGTATCTTGAACAAACGTATTTCGTCTATTGATTTCCATAAAGCCCAAAAAAGTGATTTCTTTTTGTTAAAAGCGACCCAACCCTGTGCTATTCTTTGATCTTGGTTTTTATTTTAAAAGCGATGTTTTTATTTTTGTTTTTAGGGAAGGAGGTCTTGGGGAAGGTTTGGCCACACAGAGTGTAGTGTCAGGTTTATGGGGGAGTGTGTACGCTTTTGGGGAAGTTCTTGGTCCAGTAAGTGGAGGAGCTTCCCTGCAACAATTCGGTTTCCCCATGACATCTACAATAGTGGCCATACTTAATGTGATATCGGCAATAATAGCATTCACATACTTCATGAGCAAAACCAATAACAGTGACGCTACCATTAAATATGGTATCAATGCTGACACACCCTGTACAGGAAATTACAAGGACCGCAACTGTGAAGAAGCAGTCAGTAACGACATTATTCGGCAACAACAAATGAATTGTTAAAAAAAGTAATATTAATAATAATAACATATTGAACAGATACTTGTGACTATTTTTATTAACGCAAATATATTTTTTTGTAATACTTCTTTTGTGTTTTATTGTTTGCTTATTGATAAAATCCATCTTACGCAGTTATCTATTATTTGGTTTATTGATAATTAGGTATTTCTAATTGACTGAATAAATAAAAAAAGTCGTTAAGTACTTCATTTATTCCTTATTGTACTTGCAGCAAAATAATTGTCAATCATAATAATCTTTTAAGATTCCATATGAATTCACCCCTCTTTGTCGGTCTATTTGTAGGGGCCACTTTTACTAGGAAACGTTTAACGTGAAAACTTAATATTTAGTTATAAGTTGTATTTATCCAAATATCCAATTATAGTAATTGAATTTTCCCCTTTGACCATCATTAGAGGATTATCAGTCCATATCGAGAGCGAATCTTCACACTTCCCGGAAACTACAACATCCCCCATTTCTATCTATATAAGAATTTAATTAAGGTTTTTCTCTCTCTCTTTGCCCCCCTATCTGCTTCTAATATGCTTCAAAAAAGCCCTTCACGTCTCAAAGGGTGTCCTACAATTATATCTCTCCCTTTCCAACCTTTTTTATCCACGGTAGCTTCATCATCATGTTAAAAAGAATTTGTCCATTGATTCAAAGTGTTTCGTAACAAGACATTCTCATTTGCGATAAATATATGCATAATTCGTCAGCATCAACTTTTGAAGCTTAATTTATTAAATTATTTAGTACATTAGTTATTAAAATAAATATTCAAATATTATATATAAAAGAAATTATGAGTGCTGTCAGCACAAGGCAAAGTAGCATTACGTAGTTAGTATCAGCAATTTCTTATGCTGTAGTGTACGATGTGTTGCATACCTATTTACAAACAATTCCTTTAAATTTAATTTTTCAAACAATTTTTAACACAAAGAAAATGATTAAACAAATTTTTCACTTGCATTCGAAGTAATGGTGTTAACAGTTTCAAGCTCACAGTGGCTGATAGAGGGGAAGAAGAACAAACAAAAAAACCTTGTTACATGAAAAATTCTTTGCCTAATGAAGTTTGAACAAATATTTAAAGATGTTGATAAAGCAATAAGACTTTAATTTTTACATATAATGCTGTATTCTGTGTATGTTCACGATAATACTAAAAGAAATGATCCACAAGTCTGCCGCATCCTAAAATTTTTGGTAGTCAAGTCTCCTACAATTCTCTAACATTTTTTTTTAATTCTGCTATATTTTTAAATACTACTCCATTTAGTTATAAAACTATATTAATATAAAATGCAACACATTTATCACAATTAGTGTAAGTAATAGGAAAATTTTTACAAATAATCGTGTACCTTTGTACATAAACAAAGTAAAGGGCAGAGGAATTGGAGTACAGATTATAGATCTTTAATTAAATTTTCCATGCGCCTATTGATTACATATTTGTATGTAATTAATCGATGTTGTGTTTCTCGTACATTGTGTAAATCTTATACGACTTCATCCAGTCTAAAACACACTTCGTAATACAAAACACGTAAAGGTCACTGTGATACGTACTTTGATAAAACCGCAGTACACATTGAAACTAAACAATTTTATTTCATTAAAATCTGCGTAATAATTTTATCAAATAATTACGATAATTGCATCTACGTTTAATGTTATTGTTATTATTTTTTATTGCAGTGAAGTGCATAATTCTGAACAGGTATGTATGTCATATTGATAATAAACCACCTTCAACTTATTGCTTTTTTTATAAAAATAAATATGTATAGGCACCATTCAGCCACATTTTTTAATGCAATTAGTTATATACAAAAGGTCCTTAAAAAATAGCTTACTTTAATTTTTCGTTTTAGTATTTAAAACAAAATATAAATTAGTTGTAAATATGTAAATCATTAAATTACTTGCTTGTACATGTTACATAAAATTACATCATAAACTGTGTTTAATGTTATTTAATTAATTATTTAACAATATTCTTTTTGTACTTCTAACATATAAAAAACACATTTTACATAGTAACGTTCGCAAACAAGGAGGAGGAGTATTGTTTAACGTAATAACATGTGACAAAGGGGAGGGAGGTTCAAGGAAGCGTTACGTTTGCAGTTATCAATTTTATTTTAATTTTTTCTTATCTTATTAGTTTTCCATTTGATTTTTTCGTTCTATTAGTATTTATACCTTATTAATCGCTATCATATGGAAGGAGGGTGCCTGGCTTTTGAGACTTAACATATATGTTAATGAGTTGCAGAAAACGTGACGCAGCCTGATCTGGGGGGGTGAGGGGCACAAAATGACGAAATTTTGGCCAACGTATTTAATAAACGGCTTCTAACCCTATAGGATTTGATTTTAATTTTATTTGATACCTTATTAATATCCATGAATTTGTTATAAGAATTAATCTTTTAAATTAATTTTTGTTTACATGTAGTTAAATTAGAAAATGCCGCACGAGGAGTTATCTAAAAGTGAATTAAATTCAGAGGCAGTAGCTTTAGAGCAAAAATGTGAACCAGAATGTTGGTGTTTGAATTCCACCAATATTAGAACTGCTCATATTGCTAGAAGTAAATCATTGAGTCATATAAATGACACATACACAACAGGAGAGATAAGGAGAATCCAGGAAAGGCTGCTAAGGCAAGTAAAAGTTCATACTACAATTCAAATAAACAACAATGAAAGTCATGTGATTCAAAATGATTTTCACGCATGAAAAATAGATAGTATATATAAATTGTAATAATTTAAGTGTATGCAAAGGATTTATAAAAAGATTTACTAATTAAAATATGATAATTTAATCTTCTTAACTAGTAGCCTATTTTTCGCGACTAATCTTTCCTTCAATTCTGTATGAAAGTCTATTTGTTTTAACCTATTATTAAGCTTTTTCAAAAGTTGATCCAGAATTTTTTAAATTATTATATTTGATCATCTCGCTCTTTTTGCATAATAAATGTTGAATTCTCTCCAATATTCAGTTCAAAAAAGATGAGATGTCGGGAAAAACTACCCATTTTCACAATTTTTTTAATGTTGATCATCAAAAATTTTCTTTATAATATTATTTTTATTAAAGGTTTCTTACACTATATCTTAATGTTATGTTGTTCCATTATGAATATAAAGTCCTGCATCTTATATTTTAACAAAAGTGTAGTACCTACTTGAATTAATTTTTTTATTTTTTTAGAACTAACTCTCAAATCCACAGATCTGTATTGAAAAATTTTAGTTCAACTCAGAAAGTAACATTGATTTCCTTATCGTTCGTAAATTTTATGAGTTTCTGTTCAATGTCTATAATGGCTCCTTTCTTTCCAAAAGAGGCAGCAGAGAAAGGACTCTCCGATACACTTTCAGGATTCGTTTTTAGTTTCTATGCACTGGTTATGTTTCTTACATCGCCTTTGTTTGGAAAAATTGTAAGAACCAGCAACATTTAAATTTTTTTTTCAAAATAGGTACCTTTATTTTTCTTTTTGTAGATTCCAAGAGTTGGGGCCAAGTTTCTATTTATCTCAGGAATTTTTGTAGCTGGAACTTGTAATATTCTTTTTGGGTAATAACAAATTATAATTATTATTATCTTGTATTTAATATTTAAAGCAATGTGAATGCTTAATTCAATTTTTTTTTTTGAAAATATTATTATAATCCAAACCTAAGTTCTATTTTCATTTTGCTTCTAATTAAATCAAAAAATACGTTTTTGGAAAGTGGATTAATAAAAAGAACACTTGTTTAGCGCACTCGAATATGTTCATGATTACACTTCTTTCGTGGGACTGTGCTTCACAATTCGGGGATTTGAAGCTTTGGGAGCAAGTGCATTCTCCACAGCCACCCATGTATTTGTAATACGCTGTTTTCCCGAATATATTAGCACCGTTTTGGTAAGTTTATTCACCATATTCTAGATTTTGACTTTGCCCCTCTTTAGTCTTAAACAATTGAAGTATTGTATTGGTAGTGGGCAGCTAATTAATTTGCAACGATTCTATTTTTCAGGGAATCTTAGAAACATTTGTTGGATTAGGAATGAGTGTAGGACCTGCTTTCGGTGGATTTCTGTACTCGGTATGTTACATATATTTATTACAGATAGTTCTTTTTTAAAGCTATTTGGCAAACTCGCACAAAATTCATATTTTTTTCAAATTTCAATCGAAAATCCTTAAATGGTTTAAACAACATTTTATATTTTTGCAAGTAAAAAGTTGTAAAAGTATGTAATTATATTACACACTTTATATAAGTAGATAATGTTTCGTCACTTTTTGACTTTTATAGAGTTTCAGAAATTACAACATTTACTTGTAAAATTAATTTTGTAACTTCAGAAGAAAATATGTAAAGCAGATAACAAAATTTGTAGAAATTACAAGTGATTTTATTTTAGTTTCTACAATAAATTTCCGCCAAATGAAAGTAAATTCAATTAATTTAATCTTTTTTTGCAATTCAATAAAAACTTTTAGGCAGCTCGGTGGATTCGAGATGCCTTTTTTTGTTTTAGGGGTTGCCATGATTGCTGTAATACCATTGAACTTCTTTTTACTTCCCCCTAGCCAAGGTAATTAAAAGAAAAACACCTACTACTGTTTTTACACTATTTTTAAAATTTTGTCTAAAATTTAGTAATACAGAAAGGGTTTTATTTGATTTTAAGTGGCATTTTAAGGTACTTTGATGAGTCCTTTTTGCCCTTATATTGACTTAGATTAAACTAAGGAAAAGAAGAAAAACTTACCAAAACTTGTTTTGTAAATATGAGCGAAAATTATTAACAGCTTAATGTTATGGATCTTGTAGCACGACAATAATACAATTTTACTATTCCTTTAACTTCTAGATTTAATCCTTAATCCGAAAAAAGAATCAATGTGGAAACTATTAAAAGCGCCCTCTGTTATACTGACGTGTTGTGTTGTGGTTGTTGTTTCCAGTACATGGGGCTTTTTGGATCCCACTTTGGAACCCCATTTACGCCAAGTGTGTATATATTTTTAATAATTTCCCGAAAATGCATCTTCTATAATCTTTCAGTTTAATTTACAACCAGAAAAGGTGGGACTGATTTTCCTAATGTTTTCCAGCATTTACGCTATATTTAGTCCCATATGGGGATGGCTGTGTGATCGATTTCAAGATCACTGGTCTATGATGGTATGGGGTCTGATCCTGAATACGATATCGTTGCTATGTGTAGGACCTTGTCCCTTTCTTCCTTTTTTGGAAAGGTAACAATCTCACTACACCCCTAGCAGTAGGTAACAATTCTTTGAAAGGGGTATGAAGACAAATAACAGATGCTTTCAGATCTTTTTGATGAATTTATTTTAAATTAATTGTAATCCGATTTTGCATATTATCAAATACAAAAATTTTGCACAAGGTTTTAAGGACCTACAACATAAAGTAGATTATCCACGACGCCTATAAGACTGAAGCCGAAATGAACGTATGTTAGTCTTTAATATCTACTACCGAAAAACTGAATTTGGTTGACTGATCAACGTGATTTTACCGGACGTAATACTTCCGATCCGTTCCGGATTATTCTGCTTTAGTCACTCTCCCAACCGGTCTCAGTCTGATCGGCATCGTGGACAACCAGCCTAAGTTAACTCTGTACATGTTCTTTTTTTAATTTTCAGTTCTATTTGGTTGAATCTGCTTGCCCTTTCTGGAATGGGAATTTCGGTCGCGTTAGCCCTGCTTCCAACATTTCAATGCGTTCTAAAAGGGGCCTTGTACGTAATATATAATACTCTTACTATTTCTTTTTGTAATTATGCAAAACCATTATCTGTTTTCTTATTATTTTAGAGCTTCCGGGTTTAGTGAATCTTTAGCAACTTACAGCATTGTGGCAGGAATTTGGTCAAGTGTTTATTCATTGGGTGAAGTCGTGGGGCCCTCAGTGGGTGGAATACTACTGCAGTATTATGGATTCCCTACAGCTGCAACTGTCATGGCAGCCATGACCTTTTTAGTGGTAAATTTCTGTTACAAGTTGTTATATTTAATTGTTTTTTATTATAAATTATTTAAATTGGTTTTTTAAAGAAATATCTTATTTTTTTGCAATATGGAGTAGCAGCAGTTTTGAAAATGATGTTGCGTAAAATTTTATTATTAGCCTTCATTAGACACTCATAATGATCACATTTTCAGAAACGTCTTTTCAAATATGATATCTGTAATTTCCAATTGGTATTTTTGATTGTCTTGTCCCAATTTTTTTTTAAAATTTAGACAAATGTTTAATATTGTCATATAATGTCTGCAGACGTATGAATCAGTTCATAATTTCAGTTAATACCAACGTTAATATTTTGTGGTTGCCAAAATGGTCGTAATAAAAATAACGAAAATTTATCGGACAGCGGAATTAGCGCTTCATGGAGATCCGAAGACTCTGAACAAAGTCCTTTACTGGAGTCTACATCGGATGCGAATCACAGATTATATGTTCAAGAAAAGGTGAACAGTTACGAACAGAGTAGAAAAATGGACTACATGGTAAGTCCTGTTCTAAAACCCTTAAATGCTTAATTGTGATTGAGACAAATCAATTTATTTCTAGATTGGCGATTTAGATCCTGACCAGCCCACTGATTTCAGAGGAACGGTAACTGTTACCTCGAAAGGAGCATGTGAAGCATAAAATTGTATTATACACATGTAGATATATTTTTTATTTGTGTCCATGTGTACTTTTTAATATAAAAATATATATTACTTTTCTATCCTTGAATCTCATCCCTACAACCTTAACTATTTTATTTTCTTCCCACATACAATATTATCGAAAGGTTTTTCTGGATCTGCAAATCCTATGAATACGCTCTTTCACACCATGTACAAAATTAAAAAAAGAATTTCCATTTTTCCTTTAAAGTGAAGGTAAAGAAGAACATTGAAAACAAAAAAATAATAATTGGAGTCCTTCATTTTTTAAGCAACGATACTTTAACAAAGAGTGCTTAGAAATTAGTTTTGACAATCGCCTGTAGGTAGCGTCTATTTAATACCAGTATGGCTGTCATCCAAGGTGCTAGGCAATTCTTAGGTAAGAAATATAAAATGTTAAGGTAAAGGTGATTGCTAGGGACCGTTTAATAACTGAAATTTTATTTATATATATTGTTTTTCACGGTGTATATACAAGTTGTTCGGCAATTATCTTATTAGGCGGTATTTTGATCCCTTTTTTTAATGTTATACTAGTTTTTGGACGTGTTTCAACATTTTTCATCCCAATAAT
>NW_020439363.1:103275-140290 GCF_000699045.2 Agrilus planipennis | reverse complement strand
CAGTGTGACTGTCGCAATAGGACTTGCATTTCTTAGGTAAGAAATACTTTTTTCGGGATAAAATCGACAACCAGAATTCGTAGAATAGTTAAAATGTTATCTGTAAATACTGTTTTAGTAGATGTATGTATAAATTTTTTCACCAATTTACGTTTTCGTCGGTATTTTCATCAAAACTTCCAGGTCCTAGGTTACCACTTATACTGTCATTCTAATTCAATGTTATAAAAAGCATTGTTTTTTAACATTTAAGTACTGTTTTGTTAATTGTAATCGATTTTTTATAAAAATGCCGATAAATGTCTCTCATACTTGCGAATATCCATATTCGTATTAGCATACGGTAAATAAAAATATCTCGGTTAGTCTATATTCAAATTGTTTTTGGGTACACATTTACAGCATTTATATGAAATATGCAAAATTGATATTAGTAGTTGTATAAAATAAGAAACTACTAATAAATAAAAATATTAGCTAAAAATTAGCTTTTAATCCATATATCGATAATTTTATATACTATTCAAAAACATTAATGATTATTGGTGCATCTTTTGCCTGTGTATCAGTAGGTAAATAATATGCAATTTGTAAATGTATCTCAAATTAAGCAAACATTCAGAAAGTAATACAGTAGAGCTTTGATAATTTAAACCTCGATAACGTAATAACCTCTATAAATTCATAAAATTTTGGTTTCTTTCCCCTCGAAGTCCAAAACCTCTATTACTTAAAATAAAAACCCTCTACAACTTAAAGGAATAATATGGGCATCGCACCTCAGTAAGCAGTGAAAAGTGGTTTGAATCGGGAGAAAATCTTCTATGTAAAAGACGAAGAATTGCTGAATTTCCTAATTTAGAAAAATGCTTGTTTACATGATTTAGATACTGTAGAAATATGTAAAAACTTTAGTGGTAATGGACTTATACTAATGGAAAACGGTGAAGAGTTTGCTAAGTCACTGGAAATCCATAATTTTAAAGTTTAAACTTAAACTGTTAGCAAGTAAAAACATCAATAACTCAAATTATTTTACATTTCCCTTAGTCTTTATCTCATCAAGGTTCTACTGTATATCCAACTAATCAAATACGACCTTAAATAATAAAATCCAGTTTACAATCTGATTCTCCTTTATATTTGCACAAAATCAAAAAGTTATGTAAACAATTTTTTTTTTATTTCAGGTTGTTGCAACAACAATAAGTGCTCGTTCGACTGCCCTTTAAATTCGTTCGCGAAAAGTCAGTGCCGTTCGTGATCGGTGGTGTAAAGTGATATGTGTAGTGTAATGTACAATGGAATATTATGGTTATGGTACTGGTACCCTGAATCAATCAACATGGAGCACGAAGGACGAGCGGAGGTGTCTTGGACGTCAAAGGATAACTTCAGGTTTCTTATTATTAGAAACTACCAAGTAAGTCGCATTAATACTAACTGAATTGTTTCAAATAGAATTGAGTGGCAAGTTTTACCACAATTTGAGACGTTATAGGGTTCCTTCGGTTGTTTAATTATCCTTTTGATTTCCCATTTTTCGTCACATACTGTAATTATTTGTAGTTTCTTGCCACTTGGTCTATTTGATTTTTTTTATGTCTTTCAGGGAGTGTAGTAAATAAGACTGTGTTGTGAAAGTGTTAAGGTAAGTAGGTATAGTACGTATGATGTTTATACCTAGTGTTAGAAATATCGGTAAAAGTAATGCCAATTTTTCTTAAACGATAACGTATTCATTATAATATTTATTTGAAACAAAGAATATTGTATCATTTAATTTAAAAACCCACCACAGTTCCGACATCGTAACTGATCAACTGATTCACCATGACAGGTATTCTCTAAAATATTATTTCTATTGTTGCGTTTGTATCTCATCTACCTACAACTATTGAATAATTAACAACTGAAAATTGAAATTGTTATTTTATTACATTTAGTAAGTAACTATATACATTTATTTATTGCTTATTAACTACAGTCGAACTTGGTTGTAACAACATCGGTTATAACGATAACACTATAATATAGTGTCAATTTTAGTCCTTAAACTTATTCACCCCCTTCATTCCATTCCATCAGTTATGTATTTCATGTTAAATTATAAACATACGAGTTATTTAAGAGTTTGATGGTTTGACTTTAATTTTTTTATGAGTAAGTATTTCTAAAAAAGTTAAGCATGGGGTTCCAAATGTAGAAGATCCACCGGGCTCAATGCAATTTAAATTTTTATTACACAACACCGCGGTAGGATGTCTTAAGCTGTAATGTGTTTTTGCGAAATCGAAGGAAATGACTCCTATTTAACCAATCTTTGAATTTGGATGCGCAAAATTTCACTCTTTACAGGGTGGTTCAAACATGTATTAATTTGCGTGGTATAAAAGTGTAGTAGAGTGTCGTAAAGTGGCAGTCGCTTTAACGAAAATTTGTTTTTAAGAAATCGAAGAAAATGATTAATAATTTCGGCTCCTTTTTAACCAGTTTTCCAAATGCAAAATTTCATTTTTTACAGTGTGGTTCAAGCACGTATTAATTTGTATGATATAAAAAGTGCGGCAGTGTTGAAACATGGTTTGACCAAAATCTCTTTTTACAAAATCGAAAGAAAGGATTCATAATTTAAACACTCTTTAGCCAATTTTCCAACTGCGAGATGTTTCTATTTACAGCTGTTCTAGCTAATTTAAACTTTTTTGTTATGACAGAGCAGCAAGGTGTCGCAATGGAGCATGCTTTTTTAACAAAAATCTATTTCTGCTAAATCGAAGGAAATTATTCATAATTTTTCCAATTTTCCCTCTTTACAGTGTGGATCAAGCATGTTTTAATTTATATGATAAAAAAGTGCGGTAGAGTTGTAAAGTGACATGTGCTTTGTCAAAAATATGTTTTTGCAAAATTGAAGGAAATGATTCATAACTTTGACATCTTTTTAACCAATTTTCAAATTTGGACACGCAAATTTTCACTCTTTTCCCCGCTAGGGCCTCGAATGTCTGCCACTAGATATATGATATATTTGTGTTGCTACAAAACTTTGAAACGGTCGGTGGCGTATTGGCCCTTTGGCACCTCGTTCGACAGAAGTAAAAGTTGCCTTGTTAACATAGTTGGCTATAACTAAGTTCTACTGTATGTGTAAAGAATACGTTTTCTAAAATTAAGCTTAAGTACGGATCTGTAAGTAATGCAATATTTGCACACTTTGAATAGTAGGTAGCAATAACATAAAATATAGACGACAAAGTAATCTATGAGATGAGTTATTAATTTTTGTTTTTCTCTTTCTTTTTCAGCTTTTCCATGATAATTATTATTTTATTTTGCTCATAAGATATTAATATCGAAAGTACTCAAAATCTCAACGAAAAAGCTACTTCGGAACAAACGGCCGCCTAATGTTTTCTAATTTCAATTATTANAAACAAAAAAAAAGAGATCAAAGCTCTTCAATTTTTTAACAACGGTACTTTAACAAAGAGTGCTTAGAAATTAGAGGTTACAAAAATTGCCTGTAGGCGGCGTCCATTTCTAAAGCAGTGTGACTGTCGCAATAGGACTTGCATTTCTTAGGTAAGAAATACTTTTTTCGGGATAAAATCGACAACCAGAATTCGTAGAATAGTTAAAATGTTATCTGTAAATACTGTTTTAGTAGATGTATGTATAAATTTTTTCACCAATTTACGTTTTCGTCGGTATTTTCATCAAAACTTCCAGGTCCTAGGTTACCACTTATACTGTCATTCTAATTCAATGTTATAAAAAGCATTGTTTTTTAACATTTAAGTACTGTTTTGTTAATTGTAATCGATTTTTTATAAAAATGCCGATAAATGTCTCTCATACTTGCGAATATCCATATTCGTATTAGCATACGGTAAATAAAAATATCTCGGTTAGTCTATATTCAAATTGTTTTTGGGTACACATTTACAGCATTTATATGAAATATGCAAAATTGATATTAGTAGTGGTACAAAATAAGAAACTACTAATAAATAAAAATATTAGCTAAAAATTAGCTTTTAATCGATATATCGATAATTTTATATACTATTCAAAAACATTGATGATTATTGGTGTTTCTTTTGCCTGTGAATCAGTAGGTAAATAATATGCAATTTGTAAAAAAAATATTTTATGCATCTCAAATTAAGCAAACATTCAGAAAGTAATACAGTAGAAGCTTGATAACGTAATTACCTCTATAAATTCATAAAATTTTGCGTTTCCTTCCCCTGAGAGTCCAAAACCTCTATTACTTAAAATAAAAACCCTCTATAACTTAAAGGAATAATATGGGCATTGCACCTCAGTAAGCAGTGAAAAGTGGTTTGAATCGGGAGAAAATCTTCTATGGAAGAATTGCTGAATTTCCTAATTTAGCAAAATGCTTGTTTACATGGTTTAGACAGTGTAGAAATATGTAAAAACTTCAGTGTTAATAGACCTACACTAATGGAAAACGGGGAAGAGTTTGCTAAGTCACTAGAAATCTATAATTTTAACACTTAAACTTAAACCCTTAGTGAGTAAAAGTCTCAATAACTCAAATTATTTTACGTTTCCCTTGGTCTTTATCTTATCGAGGTTCTACAGTATATGCAACTAATCAAATACGAACTTAAATAATAAAATCCAGTTTACAATCTGATTCTCCTTTATATTTGCACAAAATCAAAAAGTTATGTAAACAATTTTTTTTTATTTCAGGTTGTTGCAAGAACAATAACTGTTCGTTCGACCTATACGAGTTCCCTTCAAATTCGTTCGCGTAAAGTCAGTGCCGTTCGTGATCGGTGGTGTAAAGTGATATGTGTAGTGCAGTGTACAATGGAATATTATGATTATGGTACTGGTACCCTGAATCAATCAACATGGAGCACGAAGGACGAGCGGAGGTGTCTTGGACGTCAAACGATAACTTCAGGTTTCTTATTATTAGAAACTACCAAGTAAGTCACTAATACTAACTGAATTGTTTCAAATAGAATTGAGTGGCAAGTTTTACCACAATTTGAGACGTTATGAAGCTCCTTCGGTTGTTTAATTATCTTTTTCAGTTCACATTTTTCGTTCCATAAGTACTGTAATTGTTTGTGGATTCTTGCCACTTGGTCTATTTGATTTTTTTATGTCTTTCAGGGAGTGTAGTGAAGAAGACTGTGTTGTGAAAGTGATATGTGTGTGTTAAGGTAAGTAGGTACGTATAATGTTTATATATACCTAGAAATATCGGTAAAAGTAATGCCTATTTCTCTTAAACGATAACGTATTCATTGTAATATTTATTTGAAACAAAGAATATAATTTATTAAATCATTTAATATAAAAACCCACAGTTCCGCCGTCATGACTGATCAACTGATTCACCATGACAGGTATTCTAAAATAATATTTCTATTGTTACGTTTGCATCTCATCTACCTACAACTTTTGAATAATTAACAACTGAAAATTGAAATTGTTATTTTATTACATTTAGTAAGTAACTATATACATTTATTTATTGCTTATTAACTACAGTTGAACTTGGTTATAGCAACATCGGTTATAACGCAAACACTAATGTAATGTCAATTTTAGTCCTCAAACTTATTTACCCCTTCATTGGGCCCCCGATTCATCTGGCCCGCAAGTTAATTAACATGCATTCCATAAGTTATGTATTCCATATAAAATTATAAACATACGAGTTATTGTTTGCCTTTAATTTTTTTATGAGTAAGTATTTCCAAAAAATTTTAAGCATGGGGTTCCAAATATACAAGATCCACCGGGCTCAATGCAATTTAAATTTTTATTATACAAGACCGCGGCAGGATGTCTTAAGCTGTAATGTGTTTTCGGAGGAAATTACTCAATATTTCAGCTCCTATTTAACCAATCTTTGAATTTAGATGCGCAAAATTTCACTCTCTACGGGGTGGTTCAAACATGTATTAATTTGTATGATATAAAAATGCGGCAGAATGTTGAAAAGTGAAACATGGTTTGACGAAAATCTATTTTTACAAAATCGAAAAAAATGATTTATATGATTTTCCAACTATGAAGTAGTGGTTCAAGCTAATTTCAATTTTGTTATGGAAGAGTAGCAAGGTATCGCAATGGACCATGCTTTTTAACGGAAGTATGTTTCTGCTAAATCGAAGGAAATGATTCATAATTTTGGCACCATTTTAACCAAATTTCACTCTTCACAATGTGAATCAAGCAAGTTTTAATTTGTATATTATAAAAGTGCGATAGAGCCTTGTAAAGTGACATGTGCTTTGATGAAAATGTGTTTTTGCGAAATTTAAGGAAATAATTCACAATTTCGACTGCTGTTTAGTCAGTCTTCAAAGTTGGACGCGCAAAATTTCACTCTTTATACTGTGGTTCAAGCAAGTTTCAATTTGTATGATAAAAAAGTGGGATCGGGTGTTGGAAAGTGACATGGGCTTTAACGAAGAGATGTTTCTACGAAATCAAAAGAAATGATTCATAATTTAAACACCCTGTAGCTAATTTTCCAACTGCGAAATGTTTCTATTTATTACAGCTGTTCTAGCTAATATAAACTTTTTTGTTATGAAAGAGCAGCAAGGTGTCGCAATGGACCATGCTTTTTTAACGAAAATCTATTTCTGCTAAATCGAAGGAAATTATTCATAATTTTTCCAATTCCCTCTTTGCAGTGTGGATCAAGCATGTTTTAATTTGTATGATAAAAAAGTGCGGTAGAGTTGTAAAGTGACATGTGCTTTGTCAAAAATATGTTTTTGCAAAATTGAAGGAAATGATTCATAACTTTGACATCTTTTTAACCAATTTTCAAATTTGGACACGCAAATTTTCACTCTTTTCCCCGCTAGGGCCTCGAATGTCTGCCACTAGATATATGATATATTTGTGTTGCTACAAAACTTTGAAACGGTCGGTGGCGTATTGGCCCTTTGGCACCTCGTTCGACAGAAGTAAAAGTTGCCTTGTTAACATAGTTGGCTATAACTAAGTTCTACTGTATGTGTAAAGAATACGTTTTCTAAAATTAAGCTTAAGTACGGATCTGTAAGTAATGCAATATTTGCACACTTTGAATAGTAGGTAGCAATAATATAAAATATAGACGACAAAGTAATCTATGAGATGAGTTATTAATTTTTGTTTTTCTCTTTCTTTTTCAGCTTTTCCATGATAATTATTATTTTATTTTGCTCATAAGATATTAATATCGAAAGTACTCAAAATCTCAACGAAAAAGCTACTTCGGAACAAACGGCCGCCTAATGTTTTCTAATTTCAATTATTATAATTTGGATTCTAACTTGGGAAAAATTTATGTTTTATTAGATGGAAAGAGAAAACCATTAGTACTTTTTATTTTCTTTTTTTTCCATTCTCTTTCGGTGAAGTGAAATAATCTTTCCCATATGCCATAATTGTCTTCCTTCCTATATTTCCCCGAGGATCTACTCAGAAGAACATAAACTCTAATAAGAACCACCCTAAGCACAGGTACAATTGGGACACCAGACTTTGGAGGCAGCAATTTTGTTTGCACTTTAATCAGTTGGATCGTTTTATTCGAATTTTTAATTTTTTGTTAGATAATATATTTATTTTTTCTATAAAACCTCAGCATCACTCTGCTCCTACTTTTCCTCTCAAGTATTTTCTGATGAAAAAGAGTGTATCATTGATAGTAGGCCAAGGACATCCAATACTTCGAAATGGTTCTGTAAATTCTACATTAATATGAAAAATTCCATGGACATCTTACACCACACGTCTAGATTCTCTAGATTTCATCTGTTAGTCAAAGGTAAGAGATTATAATTAAAAAAAATATTGTGTACTTTTGTTTACTGTAAATATACCCATTACGGTCCTGTCTCTTATATTCGTGTTTGCTTTCACAAAAAAGGAGGCTATATTAAGTTGCCACTGATTTTAATTAGTATTTTTTAAAAATATACAAATTGTTTGCTTATTTAATTATTGTTGTTCCCACTGCTAGTATCCTGTGCAATAGTATATTGTATAAATTATATTTCAGAAATACTGTAAATAGTATAATAATACTATTACAAATAATAATAAGAAAATCTTGATTATCAGTTTTAAAACGGTCAATTGTGTTTTAGAATAAAACTTCTCTTAAATGTTACCTTTTCAGTATAAAAAACTGAATATTTAAATTAACAATTACTCATTACGACCCTGTTCTTAATTTTCACTACATACAAATCGGCAAAAGAGGGCGCTAACAGCTACAAATCCTAGGAAATTCATACGCATAATTGGTTGCCTATACTAGCGATCATTTTTTAAATGAAAAACATTTTCTTATTTTTAATTATCATTTTGCTTTTATTAAGTGTCTTCGTATTAATCACACAACGTACATATATTATTTTTTTATTTTTATTTTTGAAAAGCGTATAAATTAGTTGTTTATTTAGTTCATATTATAACATAACATAAATGGTGAATAATAATTAATACAAAACATTAAGATTAAAATTCAAGTTTTGAAATAGTTATTGTGTCTTTGAATGAAGCACCCTTTAAATGAATTAAACCTTACATCGATTTCACCCTCTTCAATCTGAAAAAGTTTGAAAATTATAAGTAATTAAACATATTGAATATAATCAAAAAAAGTACTACCAGATCTTTTTCATAAACTTCTTTAAAACATGTGGGAGATATGCATTTTCTTACACAAAGTATAAATGAAGTACTCTTTTGTTCTGCACAACCACTTTTACATACCCCTTCCGCCTCTTGATAAGTTAGTTCCTGGTAAAGTTAATAAAATTCAACATTTTATAGTAGTAGATTATCAGTACGTATTAAAATTAAAAAAAAAATGATATTTTAAATCCTACATCTACAAATATTTTTTAAAATTCACCTACATTTTTAGTTGATTCTTTATAAGGAAATTCGGTAAATGAATAGGTCACTTTTTTAGTTAAATTCTCACTAATAAAACAAAAGAGGATAAACGCATATATTGGGAATTGCATTATTATTAATAAAACAATTCCTTTATAAAAAAATAACGGAAAATTTAAGTAATATTAAAAAATTTTGATAATAGAATCAATACTTAAAGCCGGTAAGGACTGCATGTATTCAGGTGTTAAGTGCGCGCGCATTTTATTATTATTTTATCTCTCTCATTGAACTCTATTCAACCCTACCACCTTTAGCTTCCCCTTACTTCTAAAAATCATTTTCTATGAAATCATAATCAATTCTAGATTTGTTGCTTTTGCTTATGGCGCCAACCACTTGCGGATTCTAATTTGTTTTATTGTGTTTTTTGTTATCAGCAAATTCTTCACCAAAGCGGGTAAGCAGTATATAACAGATAAATGTATAGTTTAATTTTTTATATTTTGCTTTTTTGTACTTTAATATGCTAATTGTACTATTAGATAATATAAATATTTGGGTATCAATAGGTGATTTTGTTGTGTTTAAATGAATGTGTTATAAAAGCTAGATTACAATTGCAAGGTTTTCGTAATGATTCATTTAATTCCTATTCACAGATAGTATTTTAAAGAAATGTTTATGCAAGGTTAAATCGCGTTAGAGAAACCGGTATTTCGAGCATTTTTTTCAATGTCAGTAAGTAGCTTCTCCCTACCAAGTAATTTATTTCTTCTTTCTCAAAAATTATTTCCGTATATACAACCTGTAGAACGTCCGTGCTTATTTGGTAATCATTTTTATTTTACCAATTAATGTTTAGTTTCACTTTAAAACAAAATGAATGCACCTTTTCAACAATGCATTTATTTTTTGTTGTTTTTTCATTGGCCAAACTGTTTTGCATTGTTATTTGCCATTTTCGAAAATAACAGTTAACGGTTTAAACGGATCTACATCTTTTGGAATGAAAATGCAGTCTAAAAAACTTGAAAAAAGTTTCAAGGAACTTTTGAAAATAGAAATGGACGCAGAGTGGCGACGATTAAATGTTGAAATATGGGTATGATTCCTTTTTATCCTATTTTTCCTTTATTTACCAGTAATACATGCTCTCCAATTATCCAAAAACCGTTATATTCCATATATTATAATGGCGTACAGGAGATGCAATATTATATTAGATATTTGTTGTTGTTGTAGAGTTATATTTAAAATAAATAAGAAGTAGATATTTTGTATTGGAAAAGTTACTCTCACATTAAATTTCGCGGTGAGTTCATTCGGGCAAGTTCGTTTTGTGATGCGCACGATTCTCCGTTCATTGATCGGGTTGACCCCACCATGTGTATTCATGCCCCTCTGCCGCAGCCGGGGTAGTTGAGCTTGTTTCGCACCCTAGTCGGGCGTTGCTTAATCAACTTTTAGTTTGTATGCCGACGAAAGTGCTCCATTTGTAAACAAATTTCTAGCGTTTGCTTCGTGCAGTGTTTTATGACATCGAGTTTCTAACAACCTTCAAACTGTGGGGCGCAGGGGCTTTTTTTCTTCCTCCTCACGGAATGTATTATCCGGTAAGTTGTACGAAGAGGTAACACAAGAATTTATTCCCGCGATTACGACCAAATTTCGTCATGTTCTCAACCGGCTTTATGCTTGTATGTTTTGCATTGACTCACAGGATTCTTTGTATTCACTGAATTATATTGAGCTATTTTAAGCATCTTCGTTGTACGCTTAAGCGTTCTCTGTATTTTTTTGTGTAATATCTTATATTTCGCTATAAACTTTATTAGCTGTGAGATACAAAATTATTTCTGCTTTTTTTATGCTGCCTTAATATATACATAAGTTCGAAGGTACCTATGTAATATTTTTAAATGCGGTTTCACTATACTGCAAAAATATTCCTTTTTACAAATTAATTATAAAATAAATTTGATGTAAGTATTTATCTGTTTCGATGCTCGCAGCATTTTATGCATTTATTGCTTCATATCGGATTCTAGAAAACATCTGGTAACCAAACTATATAATTATAGAATATAATTTGTACAAGATATGATACAATTTTACGAAAGAGTAGTTAAAACGACATTAATTAACTCTGGTACGGAAAGTCAAGGCCAAATAGAGGGCGCTAACAGCTACAAATCCTAGGAAATTCATACGCATAATTGGTTGCCTATACTAGCGATCATTTTTTAAATGAAAAACATTTTCTTATTTTTAATTATCATTTTGCTTTTATTAAGTGTCTTCGTATTAATCACACAACGTACATATATTATTTTTTTATTTTTATTTTTGAAAAGCGTATAAATTAGTTGTTTATTTAGTTCATATTATAACATAACATAAATGGTGAATAATAATTAATACAAAACATTAAGATTAAAATTCAAGTTTTGAAATAGTTATTGTGTCTTTGAATGAAGCACCCTTTAAATGAATTAAACCTTACATCGATTTCACCCTCTTCAATCTGAAAAAGTTTGAAAATTATAAGTAATTAAACATATTGAATATAATCAAAAAAAGTACTACCAGATCTTTTTCATAAACTTCTTTAAAACATGTGGGAGATATGCATTTTCTTACACAAAGTATAAATGAAGTACTCTTTTGTTCTGCACAACCACTTTTACATACCCCTTCCGCCTCTTGATNAATAATAACTGATTACCTATAATAATTAATAACGTTAATAAATAATAACACTCTACATGTACACTCAGCAAACAAATGATATTGTTAGGGATCTTAAGAACAAATAGGTAGGTAGGTCGATACTCACTTTAAATTCTATTTCTCTAGTTCGAATTTTTCTATTTCGTGGGAAAAATCAGCCGCAGCGAAAATCAATGGCTCTAGTTTAAAAATGAAAATTTTCAGTGACCCACTTAATAACATAATATGATGGAATACAGCAACAAAAGAGGTTAGGTTACGATCATAAAATTACGGTAGGAAAAGACAACACAAACGAAATACACTACTGGCATCGTTATCTGAGACTGGTTATGTTTGAAAATTTAAAAAGTTTGACAGTAACGCAGAATTTTCTCGAACTCGAACATAACATTTAGGAGAAAGTTAGAGAACTTTGATGGGTCACAATTCAAAAGCTTACATTAAATTTCAGTACCTAAAGATCTGGAAGGAATTTCCGTATTGCACAAACGCAGCTTGCTTCTTTACGTAGAGGGTTTCTTGACAAATAATTAGACAACTAAATCGGGACATTTGGTCCCTGTCGCTCTGTAACTACATTGGTATTAATCTCTTTCTCGTTAATGCATGTAAGTAATTATACAAAGCCACAAACATATCTTTCGTGAAGTACAAGGATATTTAGAGGAGGTAGACATTGAGACGCTAGACCGTGTGGGATAATTTGAGATTTCTTAGAGTAGATAGAGTTGTTTGGACATTATTTTATTTTCAAAGAAGGTACTTACATTTTAAGTTTCATTATTGAGTGTATTCTTTATCGTATTGCAAATCAAGAAAACAAAATGTACCCCAAGAAGGTACAATTAACAGCATGATGCTGATAGATCTCGGCCAATTTAGCCATAACACCTCATAGTGTTGGAAAATTTACGTAAAAATCATTACGTAAAAAACTTATCATCATTCATACACTCTGTATATGACCAAAGATAATTGCAAGCACAGAACTACATTAAAAAATCGTAAAAATCGGTTTAGTAGTTCGGGAGAACATTATTAACTTTGAAATTATGTCACTTTTCTACTAGTGCAATAATTTGGACTATTATACGTATCTGTATTTCTTCTAAAGGAATTCGGTTAAATTCCGCCTTTTGTATTAAATATTCGTTCTCTGAGTGATGATAAATATTTACATTTTCTGTTCTTTGCATGTTTCTTGGTATTCATACATGCACATGTGTTTTGTGTTTGTCACCCTTACAATAACGCTGTCTATTTCAAGAACAAAAGAACGCCAAAGAACTTATGTGCATATATATGTATGCATATGTGTATTCGTTTGTATGCTTGCTTGAATACAAAAAAACGCGCGTATGTGTACAGAAACATCAATGGTTATTTTTGGCCAACCTCCCATCGCGATACACGTGAATCTTCTAACAATTTTCTTCTTCTGGAATTTCAAGAAACAATTAAAATCTCTCCGAGTCGTGTAAAATATACAACAATTATAAGTGTAGGCGTAAGCATAACACAATTAATGAAAATGATGATTTAAAAGGAAAATTATGCTCTCTTAAATTGAGATTAGATTATTGAATTGTTTCGACTTTTACATGATGAGAATATCTGTTTAAATACTAATACAGAAACATTTTCGCAAACTTTTTTGCCACAACTACATTAGCTTCTTCAAACGAATTGAATTTCGTACTGACTAATGTCTGCGTAAGTAACTCATGCAGTAAATACTCAAAAAGCCAATGTTACACCCAGAGAAAACTGCAGAACAAACTTCTACAATTGTAGAACTTTTCATTACAACTAGTAGCGATTATAGGGACAGAAACAAGTTGTAGTGAAAATTAATATAATATTGTAATTACTTTTCTTCCTACAAACTGTTTGTCTCTCTACTACAACGTTATGTACTGCAAATTCCTCTTAAAAATTACTTTTCGTTGTAGCATATCTCTATACAATTATTAACAAAAAAAATATACAAAATTGTAGCATATTTGTTTACAACTGAAACGCAAATAAATATTCAATAAAAATTGCTACATTTTATCTTTATATTTTCTACAAAATTTATTTAATCTTACTACATTTTGTAATGAAATTCACGAAGTTNCTACAAAATTTATTTAATCTTATTACATATTGTAATGAAATTTACGAAGTTGTTGTTGTAAATATTTCATTCAAATTGTAAGGAATTCGTCTGAGCCTCTGTCGATATTTCCCCTACATTTACCACTACAATTTTATAGTCAAATTTAAGTTTACCGTTAGTGAACCTTACTACCTACAACGTTATAGTAATTGTTCTTACAGCATTTTTCTGAGTGTACTTTATTCGTATTAAAGATTAAATTAATTGAAAATGAGACGAATTATGGCCGTCTGTAATTCATTTTAACAAAATATATATATTAAAATTTTCTATTATTTATTCCTGTCTGCTTCGTTTGTCGCTTAGAATACTTCCTACCAAACAGCAAATTTTGAAAGCCGAATTTTCAATTCCGAACCTAACCAATTAGACTGCGAACAAATTGATAAACTAAAATTTTGTACTATTGTCACATACTAAGCTGATATCTCCTCGATTTTTTTTATCGATCGGCGATGATTTCTAGCATTTAATGTATCTAGTATCCATGTGTGCATGTTAATGGTCAGTTATTAAAAGTAGGTACATGATTGAAACAGTTTGCTGCATTTTCTGAGCGCATTCTTTTACGAGAGACGCGATGCATTTAAGTTATGAGGCTCCCGTAGTCTGAGCCACGCCCTGATGAAAAGCAGTTCTGTAAAGAATGATTCTTGTAATATAACGTTCTTGCCATAAAAGTGTATAAACTTTAAACTGTACGACGTGTTATTACTGTTTTTTTACTTTAATTCAAAAATACCTGCAGATAAAAACACCTCGAGGTAGATAACTGGTGGTTTTAAAGTGCATTCCCACTGGCATAGCATGGGAACAAATTTTATTACCATTTTGGGTTTATAAATAAGTAACTGTTCAGTTTTTGGAATAATTGAAGTTTGAGTTTGTATTAGATTGTATAAATGTACGTAAGAGATATAAAATTCTTCCTTTTCCATTAAAAGCCGGATCAAGAATAAAAAAACAAACAAGTATATTGCTCATAAAAATTTGAGATAACATCGAAAGTTTCTATTTGGTGGTTTTATTCGTTGGGTTAGTACCCAAATGCCTAGATTCGATCCAAATAGGTTCATGAAATATGAATCTGCTTGGTGGAAGTGAGGCGAACTTTTATCGAATATTGGGTGAAGCAATATTCTTCAAAATTAAAAACAAANATTCGATCCAAATAGGTTCATGAAATATGAATCTGCTTGGTGGAAGTGAGGCGAACTTTTATCGAATATTGGGTGAAGCAATATTCTTCAAAATTAAAAACAAAAATAGTGGTGTTCTCTAAAAATTTTAAAGTACAAATGATCTAATTACACCTTCCTATACTAAGTTGTTCATTGCATTTTTCAAAAAGTAACAGCATTCCACTACTACCTATCTACTCTATTAGTCAAGGGTTTCTACTGTTTCCACCCTTTTTACTCTTGTTTCTGCTTTTACCTAATAGTCCTTTGTATCACTCAGATTACCCATTCTATCTCCCTATTTCTTTATTACTTCATAGCGTCATCTATTCTACTTTTCTACATTTCTGTCTACGTTTGCACCCATATAGAGCCTTACTCTTTTAATAATAAAAGATCTTTTTCGGATTGCCAAATTAACCACTCGCGAGCACATGAATTGAGGGGTTGTCATGAAAGTTGGGATCCTCTGGATAGATTTTGATGTAGTTTGTAAAAAGATCACTACCAAAGATATCATCATGTTTGAAGAAATAGAATCATTTAACAAATTTCGAAGGGGTTATCACTGTTATAAAACTAGGGTTTGGAAGGGATTAAAAAAGTGGACTTAAAATTAAAATTGGACTCATAGTTAGGGTCAAAATCTAATTCTATTTCAATGTAAGCCGGAAAAAGCTAGAGGCAAATGAATAAAAAGACCTACATATATTGTAAAACTGCAGACAAAACTATGTATGTTGTAGAACAAACAAAATAGCCAAAACACAACACTGTAGTTGTCGGAAGCACTTCTCGGTAACAAGGTTACCTTCTTCAGGGACTGAAGCGAACGTATGTATGTTGTAAGTGCATTTGATCAAAATCTGACAATTCTTGAGAAAACATACGCACTTAGTCTTCTTCATCATTGAAAACGATACCCTAGACAAAAATTTTCAGCGTCTCTCAAAGTCTTTCACAGTGTCTCAGTTATTGCCTAGGTGTTTTTATAGATCTCTCACAGTTTCTATATGAGAGACTCGAACGATAAAATTGTTAATTAGAGATTCGAGTCTCTCGTTCAAAGACTGGATACGAAATGAGGATCCTTCTATGAGAGACGGAGACTCGAAGCTCGCTTTCAGAGGCTCTGAGAGACTGAACATTTTTATGTCGAGTACCTATTAATTTAATTAGATAGACTTACACGTTATTCGCATTTTACATTTTTGAATGGTTCTGTGGCGATGACCATTAAAACAGTGTCGAGCATTCAAGATATACAATAAGGAAGGAGCTGTTTATTTTTTTATACTCATTAAACGCGACCACTGATTGTTGTTAAAGCAATTTCCATCTCTTGCACGTAATTTGTTTTGAATAGGTACATGTGTATTATTCGGTTAACAAGCAAAGCATTTCAGTGTGCTCTTTATGTATAAAACCTACATACGTACGTAGTATGAATATACCCACAGTAAACATCAACAACCTTGTACAATATCAACAGTAACTGTTACATTTTACCCAGTAATAACATAACAGCATAATACGAGGGTGGATTGATAAGTTTCCGGCCTAACCAAGAGATGACGCCACTAGGCCTACCTTGAGGTGACATTCTATAGTACCATCCTTGGATAGCTTGTAGCTATAGTTTCAGCCCGATCTCCTTGCTAGTGTAGGTTTGACAGCACGCTGAACAAGACGCCTCTGTGGTTTTCGTAAAAATGGAAAAGCAGGAAAATCGTGCTGTCATCAAATACTTTTATTTGAAGGGGTTAACGCCGAAGGAAATTAAAAAAGAGATGGACTCAACACTGGGGACATCCTCCCCGTCATATTCAACCGTTAAGCAGTGGGTTTCCGAGTTTAAAAAGGGTCGTGTGAGCACCTCTGATGGGCCTCGCTCAGGACGCCCCGTTGAGGTCACAACTCCAGATATGATCGAAAAAATTCATCAAATAGTGCTGGGAGACCGCAGATTGAAAGTGCGTGAGATAGCTGAGACCTGTAAGATGTCATATGAACGTGTGCAACATATTTTGCACCAACATTTGCATATGGAAAAGCTCTGTGCAAGATGGGTGCCGCGTTTGCTAACAGTCGACCAAAAATTGATTCGAAAAAACATTTCTACCGCAAATTTGTCATTGTATAAGCGTAATCCAAGCGAATTTTTGCGTCGATTCGTAACCGTTGACGAAACGTGGGTCCACCACTACACTCCTGAAACCAAAGAACAGTCTAAACAGTGGATTGGACCAGGGGAACCAACTCCAAAGAAGGCAAAAACAATTTTTTCGGCGAACAAGGTTATGGCTACTGTTTTTTGGGATGCAAGAGGTATTATATACATTGATTACCTTGCAAAGGGTAATACTATCACTGGTCAATACTACGCAGACTTATTGCAACGTTTGAGCCACGAGGTGAAAATTAAACGACCTCATCTGGCGAAGAAAAAAATCTTGTTTCATCACGATAACGCACCAGCGCACACGTCAATCGTTGCGACGGCTAAAATCAACGATCTAAAGTTTGAATTGATGCCGCACCCTCCTTACTCTCCAGACCTAGCCCCGAGTGACTATTTTCTGTTCCCTAATCTCAAAAAATGGCTTGGCGGTAAGAGATTTGCGGACAATGAAGAAGTAATCGAAGCTGTAAATGGTTATTTTGAGGAGCTTGACGAATCAGTCTATAGAGATGGCATTAATAGACTGGAACACCGCTATGAGAAATGTATCAGCCTTGGAGGAGATTATGTTGAGAAATAAAAAAAAAAAATTTTTAAAAACCTTGTTTTTCTTGGTCAGGCCGGAAACTTATTAATCCACCCTCGTATAATATGACAACTGCTAACAAAGTATTTCACGGTTCTAATCTTATTTTAAATGACTCTTAGAACTTGGATATAAAAAAAAATTATGGGAAAATAAAACAATTTCTCCTGTAAAATAACAATTTAATATTGGTGGGTATCGCACCCTATAAATTACCCTCAGAGTCGCTGACAAATTATACCATAAGAATAATCCTACCTTAAATGACTCGTAAAGTTAGGTTACAAAAAAGTATTGTGGAACCAGAAAAATTGTAACCGTAAAATCATTATTTAACATGGAGTGGTTTGACACCCTATAACTAACCTTCTCACATGCTGGCAGATTATCTCACGATTCTGATCTTATTTTAAACGACTCTTGGAGCTTGAATATAAAAAACAATTGTGGAACAAGAACAATTTCTCTTGAAAAATAATAATTTAATATTGGTGCGGGTATTTCTAATTTTTAGTCCCTTTTTCAAATTATCTCATGCTTCTAATCTTATTTTAAATGTCCCTCAGAGTTTAGCTATAAAAAAGAATTGTGGTATGAAAACAACTTCTTCTGTAAAATAATAATTTAATATTCGTGGGTATCGCACTCTACACTCTACTCGTGGAGTTAGGATACAAAAAAAAAATTGTAGGACAAAAAACACTTCAATTGTTAAATCATAACTATGGTGGAGTTTAACACCCTATAATTAACACTTAAACTCGCAGTCAAATTATTTCACAGTTGTAGGTTCTAGTCTTAATTTAAATGACTTAGAAACTACTTAGGTACAAAAGATAGTTGTGAGACAAGAACAACTTCCACTGAAAAATAATAATGTTGAAGGGTTTAGCAAATAGTTTTACTGGTTCTACCTAATTTAAGTAATTCTTAGAGCTTAGGTGATAAAAATTATTGAGGATCAGTAAAAATTTCAATAGAAAATAATAGTTTAATATTAAATAGTTTCGCACTGTGTTACTAATCTTTACGCATAACTCCTCCAGTAGATCACCGTCAAAATAATTACAAATGGAAACTATTGTGTATATTAATTTCGATATACTTACCTATGTTGAATACACAATAGTTTCCTTGGATGGTGATCTAGTGGAGGAGTTATGCGTAAGGATTAGTTACGCAATGTCAAACTGTTTAATATTAAAGTATTATTTTCCACTGGAAGTTTTTATTGATCCTCAATAATTTTTATCATCTAAACTCTTAAGAATTACTTAAATTAGGTAAAACCAGTAAAACTATTTGCTAAACCCTTCAATATTATTATTTTTCAGTGGAAGTTGTTCTTGTCCCACAACTATCTTTTGTACCTAGGTTCTAAGTCATTTAAATTATGACTAGAACCTAGAACTATGAGATAATTTGACAACGAATCTAAATGTTCGCTATAGGGTGTTAAACTCCACCATGTAAATTATGATTTAACGGTTTAAGTTTTTCTTGTCACACAATAATTTTTTGTAGCCTAACTCTACAAGTCATTTAAGGTGCGATTATGCTTATGACATAATTTGTCAGTGGATCTGAGGGTTATTTACAAGGTGCGATACCCACCAATATTAAATTATTTATTTTGCACATAGCTCTTCCACTAGATCACCGTCCAAAGAAATATCCATGGAAACTATTGTGTATCCAATATACGTATATCGAAAGCAACATGTACAATAAACCGCATTCATCATACAAATACAGTGTAAACACTATATAACGAAACTTAAGGTACTGAACATTTTTCGGCGTTATAAAGAGTGGTCGTTAAATGGAGAGAAATAAAAGATATTATTTTACTATTCTATAATAATATGCATTTACCAATATAGTACACATTTTGCACACGAACATTATTATTCATACATTGCGTACAGCCTGTTATCTTCGTCTGATGTTTTTTGCTGCTCCAATATTTTAATTGTATTTTGTTACGTATCTTACTCATATCTTGAGATACTGCTGGATCAATTTGATTACATAGAAAGTATTTTTTTAATAGTTTCGCTGCATCAAGTGCTTGTTTGATGCTTGGTGGAGAGACAGGATCGTCTTTTTCAACAACGTACACAGTTGCAGTATTATCTATTTCAGCAACTTAGAAAGTACTGCTGAATGATTTATAATGCCGCATTGTTGTCGTTAAATAGAGTGAGCGTGACGCTATATAGAGTGTAATTTATATAGAAAACAATTTAAACCAACCAAAGTCAACCAATTTCGACGTTTTAAGGAGTTTGTCGTTAAATCGAGTGACGTTATAAAGAGTTTACACTGTACATAGAATAGTACAAAAATCTACATGTTCAGTAATAGAAATTGTGATTTAAAATAAACACTTCATAAATTTCAGAGGGACAGATTGATTCAATTGTGATTAAAATGAAAAGAAAACTATAAATAAATATAGCTTGATGTATTTTTCTTTATTGTTATGTTGAGGACCTATGCAGAACACATTAAATTACTTATTGTATCCATTCTGTTATCTGTTGCACATGTATTTTTCTCGCCAATTTTTCATTTATGAAAACGTACATCAGAACTGGCAGACGAGACATTCAGAACTTTTAACATACAAAGAGACAAAGAGAGGTCAAACACGCGGTACTTCGACCAGGACGAGACGTTAAGAAAAAGGAAAAGTTAGAGGCGGCAGGCGGTATAAACTTTTATTTCTATTTTCTTGGGTTGTTCAGCAGCTATAAATATGAATAGACCCCAACGAGTCCTCTGAATATATATAGCTATGTATAGGTATATAGCCGTTTCATTTCAGAAAAAGTGACCTTGGCAAGAAGGGCTAATTTAAAACATGCGGACAAGTTGTCTTTGCCTAAACCATACGTTTATCCTCACCAAAAAGTCCTGATGAATTTTTGAAACGTCTGTTTCTTTGCGCGAATGTTTTACTGTGTAGCTTGTCTATATCGGATTATGTAGGTCCTTTTCGCTTCTACGTATATGATAAAGATTCTGTTAGAATTACCGAAATTTCAGGTACAAATTCTAAAATTTACTGAGATAACAAACAGGTATTTGTATATCTTGTTGTAAATAGGGTTGATGTATTATCTTCTGTAAAAATTACCTGCAGCTTTAATAAGAATCCTGTTGCATTATTCTGTTGGGATCGCTGGCCTACACTTCCATTCCCAATTCTAAGGAAGGAGATAATTATACTTTGCTCTGTTGTTGTTTGATACATCAGTGTAAAAGCACGGGGTTTTTAGAAGGTTCTCGATGAATGATGAAAATTCGTAAAATTGGTTTGGTCAGCTAAACTTAATTGATGATGGACACACCTGTACTTATGCCTTTTGATACTCATTCGTTAATATTGTATTCATATTACAATCTATAATGGAGAGCCTAATTTATAAAAAAGGAAGCATATTGCTTCTGTATGAAAATAAATAAAAGTAAAACTAAAATACTGATATGCAAGGGAAGAAAAAGTAGGGAAAAAGCGAATATAAAGATAGGAGACGAAAAACTAGAAGAAGTGGCTGATTTTAGATATCTAGGAAGTCTGGTAAGTCAGGACGAAAGGTGTAGTAGGGATATAAAGCAGAGGATAGCGTAGGTCGTGTCGCCTTTAATAAAAAGAAGTCACTTCTATGCTCGCGAACTGTTAATTTAGAAATTCGAAAAAGATTGTTAAAGGTGTATGTTTGGAGCGCGGCGTTGTACGGGTGCGAAACATGGACAGTGGGCTTGGCAGAAAAGAAAAGGATAACGTAGGTAGAAAAGGGTAGAAATCAAGAGGTATTAGAAAGAATAGAAGAACAGAGGACTCTGTGGAAGTCAATAAAAAATAGGCGAGATAGGTTGGTAGGACACCTTCTCAGGCATGAAGGTCTAATCAGAGACATATTAAAGGCAGAAACGGGAGTTAGGAGGGGTAGAGGTAGACCTAGATTAGATTACTGTTCGCAAATAGTTAAGGATGTGGGNGAGGATAGCGCTAGGTCGTGTCGCCTTTAATAAAAAGAAGTCACTTCTATGCTCGCGAACTGTTAATTTAGAAATTCGAAAAAGATTGTTAAAGGTGTGTGTTTGGAGCGCGGCATTGTACGGGTGCGAAACATGAACAGTGGGCTTGGCAGAAAAGAAAAGGATAACGTAGGTAAAAAAGATTAGAAATCAAGAGGTATTAGAAAGAATAGAAGAACAGAAGACTCTGTGGAAGTCAATAAAAATAGGCGAGATAGGCTGGTAGGACACCTTCTCAGGCATGAAGGTCTAATCAGAGACATATTAAAGGCAGAAACGGGAGTTGGGAGGGATGGAGGTAGACCTAGATTAGATTACCTACTGTTCGCAAATAGTTAAGGATGTGGGTTGTTCTAGTTTTAGGTTAATGCGAAGATTAGCTCAGGATATGAAAGAGTGGAGGTACGTGTCCAACCAATCTTAGGACTGACGACCTTATGATGATGATGAAGCATATTGCAATAAATTATTATTGCTTATAATAATAAACCCCGTTAAAAAGTTTTATTTGATAATTGAATTGTTGTGCCTTTGAACCAGAGGTACCTGGAAAGTCAATATATCTATTTGCATGTCCGTCACCTACTTGAAAAGCGTTTCCAAGAACTCTACCTTTGTGCTTTTAAATCCCCACCCTAAAGCTCGATACTTATTTCACAGTCAGTAGTAAAATAAATCGACAGGTATCTAATAATCTACACTTGATATAGGTACCAAATCTGTTTTGTTATTTAGGTACTTAGGTATAATTGCAATTTTACAATCGGTTTCTTCGGTGGTTGGCACTGCCATCAAATTCTTGGTATTTTTAATCTTAAAATTTCCATCCTTCAATACCTCCCTACTCGTATCTACTACCCTCTCCATTCCTTCCTTGTAGAACAGTTCTTCATTTTTCATGACTATAAAATGAGTTCGCCTTCCGCCTTCAGCAGAACAAGTATCTTCTCTTTTCTTTACGCGCGTATTTGTTAAGTTGTTAATATATGTTCTTGTTAACTAGCTTTATTCGTTCGTGACCTAAGTCCTCCTCAAGAACCATTTATAAGCAAAGTGACCCGAAGAAATTACTAAAATACAAAATGCAAATACTTTTTTGATTTGTTTTTCAAATATAAAATAGATCTTCCTCTTGTATTTTAAATGCTAAATGCAAAATACGTATTTTCAAATAAATACTTTTTTGTAGTACCCATGTAATTTTCTACATTTACTTAACTATAAAATATTTTCTACGAAAACCTTGCAGGCATTCACTGTTTTTTAAACATTGGAGTTTTTCTAGACTAATAGTAATTGCACTATATCACCAGCTGCGAAGATTGCAAATAATTCTTCTATATGTTTCCTTATTTGCCTTTGTCACCTGTTTTAATTAGAGAATAGTTTGCTTAGCGTGAAAAATCAGAACAAAATAGGGTTGCATTTCAGTTTTATGCAGCTGGCGTGTATCAGTTCGATCTTGTTTTGTCGTAATTCATAGAATTTCGTAATGTGTTGCTAAGTAGTGATTTGGCAAGTGCTGATATCAGTTTAGAATTTCAAAGTTCCTTGGACCATCATATTGGACCCGGAAAACAATATTGATCCAATATTTTACATTATCAATTTCCAAGAAGTTTAGAATTTTTTGAGCTCTCTTCAGTTAATGAATTAGAAGGCATTCATGGAATGTCTCTTTGTCCCCTTTTTAAGCTCCTAATATCTTCAATGGCCAATGTGAACAACTTTCGTTCAACATTTTATAATAATGTTTGATACAAATTGAAAATACGTTTGGAAATGTATTTTAAATAAAATACAAAATGTTTTTCTCAAAAAATCATTGAATGCAAGATAAAAATAGATATTTATTATTTTGTATTTGCATTTTAAATGCAAGTACAGTGTAAATTCTATATAACGACACTTAAGGGACTGAACATTTTTCGGCGTTATAAAGAGCGGTCGTTAAATGGAAAGAAATAAAAGATATTATTTTACTATTCTATAATAATATGCATTTACCAATATAGTACACATTTTGCACACGAACATTATTATTCATACATTGCGTATAGCCTGTTATCTTCGTCTGATGTTTTTTGCTGCTCTAATATTTTAATTGTATTTGGTTATGTATCTTACTCATATCTTGAGATACTGCTGGATCAATTTGATTATATAAAAAGTATTTTTTTAATAGTTTCGCTGCGTCAAGTGCTTGTTTGATGGTTGGTGGAGGGACAGGATCGTCTTCTTCAACAACGTACACAGCTGCAGTTCTTATCTATTTCGGCAACTGAGAAAGTACTGCTTAATGATTTATAATGCCACATTGTTGTCGCTAAATAGAGTGAGCGTGACGCTATATAGAGTGTAATATTGTATAGAAAACAATGTAAACCAACCAAAGTCAAGCAATTTCGACGTTTTAAAGAGTTTGTCGTTAAATCGAGTGACGTTATAAAGAGTTTACACAGTATTTCAAATAAATCACAACTCTGGTAGTCCGAAAATTTATCATTCAAACCAACGTTAAAAAATTCAGTAAGAAGGACAACAAAGTTGGATACAAATCTTTGAAACTGGCATGTTATTGCTTATTTCAACAATTTTATTTCACTATTTTTGGGTTCTGTGATTTGAATTTCTGTTTTCAGTTACCTTGGTGTATTTCCTTCATCAGTGTTTTGTTCTCTTATATTTTTTTGTGAGGAATTTTTTGCGCTATAGCTTCTGTAATCACATAATCGCACATTTTCACCCTGTATATCGCCAACCGGTGCTAACGATAATTTTGCAGTAAAATCTGGGATACATCATTTAAAGCTCGAGCTCAAAACCAGAATTTCCTGCGCGTAGCAACCCCAGTTCAGCATCCACATCTTGAGGGTTGAGTTCGCATGTCTGCAACCCACGTCATCACCCTCGCGTAGAAGGTACTAATAATAATGCGGGGTTGAGGAAAGAACGACAGCAGGGCTTACGTTTGTGCACGCACCATTTCTATGCTTTTTGCTAAGGACATCATTGTTATTACTCGTGCATTTACTTCTTCAAGTTTTAGCCGATGGCGATGGATGCTTAGAATTTTCAAGTAATACGAGTTCTTTTATTCCTGTCGTTGTAGGAACGGGGATTTCCACACCATTACGAATGAATAGAACGCGAATAAGAATTTCAAAACATCTTGAATCTGCAAATCTTTCTAGTATTCTATAAAAATGTAGCTCGTGGCTGTAGGACCGTTTACCTACATGATAAGAATATTTTAGGTAACTAATTTTAGGTAGGTAATTACTTTTCCAACCTTAGAAATCAGTAATAGGTAAATTTCAATTTTTTATTTCAAAAGGAAGTTTTCAAAAATTAAAAAAAGAACTTCGTTAAAAGTAGAAAACTTAACATACAGACAAATGAATACTAAGCATCGCTACAGCAACAGAATTCTATTGCATCTATTTTCCATATTTTTCTCCTAAAAAATCTTCTTATTGAATGGAAAATCTACTGAACAATAACACCGAAAAAATACATACTGTAATGTTCGTAGGTTTAACAAAATTAACTTCTTAGACTGATAACGACAAAAGAAAACTATTTATTTACACTAATTATTAAAGAACCTATTAACACTATTAAAATATTACTAAACTTAGGTTAAGAATTATTCAATTTATTTACTCTACAGTTGATATATCACTATTAGCTGCGCTATTTATTTTACTGCTATCACTGTCAATTTATTTCTCGATTCACTTCTGCAACGATCAATTTATTTCTTTCTCTGGGCGATCGTCTCTTCCGTTAAATACCCTTTTGTTTACTTTGCGGAACCTTCTGGAAAACGTCCGGATAGTTTATTTTTTCTTTGAACTGCTTAACTGCTTTCCCAGAGCACAGGTACGACACACACATTTACAAATACGGCGCACTTGAAGAAAAGCGCCCGCGACTAGTCGGCGAATCGATAAGCCGTTCACGCACACGTGTGCCCGATCGCACACAAAACACTCGTGCTCGCTACAATACGAAATGTTTTTATGACTTATTTTTACACAATACTATCACTTAACATTCGAGAACATACCAGTTCAATCCTGGTCCACTTTTTTGTGGTTTGCTTAGATTATTTAAACAGGTGCTAGGGAAGTAATGTTTCTCTTAAAATCTTTCGCTTTTCTTTTGCCTGCATCTCGTTTGTCTCATCTATTTCTCTTCGACCACCGCTACCCATTCCCGTAAGTTCTAAAAGGAGTGATAGGAGTTTCCGCCCAATCCTTCGGCTATGCACTAGAATGTAGTTCCGACAGACTGCCGCCATAAGTGTTACACGTCCCCTGTATTAGCTAATTACATATACATGTATTTTTCTGCTATGTGCCAACTACCCTTAACTTCACAATAAAATATAAAAAAAAAAATTTAAGGTCACTGCTTTAGAATTTTAACGTTATTATGCAATTAAGACTTTTCTCTTTTTAAAAATATTGATTGAGAGTACGTTAGAGTTGCAAAACCTTCCTGTTTTCCCAGGACTTGACATTAGGGTTTTTAGGGTATCTTGGTGTTGAGTATTTCCGACCCAAACCTGTCAAGAAATGCCTCTTTATATAAGTATATTCTGTTAGTTCACCAACACTATTGCCAAATGAATTTTGTTAAACGTCTTGGGGACGTTTTATACTTTGATATTGAAATAAAGTTTGTTATATTAATTAATTAATAGTAACATTAATTTATTTCATATATTTCATTTTAATTCTAAGTTTCTAAACGAAACTTTGTACATTGCCCACCTTTAATAATAACTTATTAATTTAATAAGGACAAAGTAACACATTAATCAGATACGTTTATAAGAGCATAATATTGATCTTCTATGTTGGTAGTGTTACTCGATACTTGAAGGTAACCTTTTAGTTGCTGAGTAAATACGCGATATAAGCCCTTTTGATCCAAAAACCCATTAGTTTTTGATCTCTTTTTCGTTCTTACGCCGAGAGATTACGGCGTAGATAAAATTTATCCACTTGACATTGGTTTTTATAAATAGTATTCTCTAACATATCTGTAATAAAAACTGAACGCTCTTTTCTCATTTTTCGTAACAGTTGTATTTTTAAAGATAGTATGCTATTTTTAATGCAAACTGCAGAGTATTATCAGATGAAGCTAAACAAACCTTTTTAAAATCCAACCAAGTTATTAAATTAGATGTGAATGTTAAACACATAATTATTGATTATTTTACCACAAAAGTTTCAAACATATTTTAATAGGTACTAAAGGTATAAACAAAATGGTGGGGTAATATTAAGTATTTGTAAACAACATTAAAAATGGGAAATTATTAGCATCAATTGAAGCAATTAAATTCATTACATTATTAACGTGTAAGCTTTTGTTAAATTCAAGTTTTGTTTTTTAAGTAGTCCACTTAAAACTTGAAAATCGTCAATAAAAATACGTCTTCTTTTAAGAAATTTGGAGTCTTTTTTAGTTTAGTATAAGTTCGTTTGTGTCTAAAGATCCTTTAGTTAAAGGATCTGCCAGTTTGCCCAACGTATACTTGGTTGCAATAATCACACTTTGACAAGTAAACTAGTGAACTCCAAATTTTTATTATCTTCCACTTTAAAAAACTAATGTTAGACGAAATAATAATTGTAGTAAATTATTAAAAAAAATTGAAACTATTAATTATATTACTTTTTAATACTCTTTTAATTTGGCATGAACAACAATCAAATAATGTGATCGATTTTAATATATTTTAAGTACATCCAAACATTAATGGTTTTGTTCGCATTTAGTTACGTATTGTATGTATTCAATAAGTTCTACGCTTCAACCTTAATTAAAATGACAATTCAATTTTGAATTATATTAAATATTAACTCCAGTTTCTTGTTTAATTACCATATAAAGTAGATGCAAATTNGTGTTTACAGTATTTTTAACAACCTTTTCTTATATACAGCGCCCACCATCCATTTTTCACAAATGTACAGAGCATTGTTCTAAACCTGCATTTTTGGTAATATTTTTCGAATTTTTAAATTATATATTTTTACTAAAAGCTACCTGACTATGCTATTTTTTGTTTTATATCTGTAGCACTTTTCCATCCTATGCTATCTGACTCCCTAAATATCGAAAATCGGCAAGTTCTAGTATTTCTTTTTCTATCCCTATATTTAATAGTTAAATGTAGGCTTTCACTTTCCCTATATTTATTTTGGGCGCATAATCTGGCAAGTTATAACTGTAATTCTATTTTATAACGTATTCCTATAATTCTGATAAAAGCCTAGACAGTACATACTATGATCCAAATTTTATCTATTTATATATTATTTTTAGTACATGTACCTATGTATACAAATACACATTATATAAAAAGATAATAAACTGACTCTGATACATCAACCCAAACCCCTGAGTCTAGAGACTATTTGCACAAACATTTCGTATTTAAATGATTTTGTTTTAAATTCAACCTCTAAAGATGTAAAAATGGGTTCAAAGATTAATGTATCGATCAAGGCACAACCCAAACCCCTGAATCAAAAAGCTTGAAATTTTGCACAAAGATGTCTTGTACAACCCCTTCATCATCCTGTATAACGTATAAAATACCGCCCCTAAAGATGTAAAATGGCGTTTTACGATATAAACGAACTTGTAGACAACAGCTAGTCTAAAATAAATACATTTACGAATCTAATAATGGAATGTACATACCTAAATAACATAAAATATAGAAAATACAATATTTTATGCGGATACCGAATTAAAACGGATCCCAAAGCTATAAATGTCCCAATTAACTCCAGTTTCTTGTTTAATTACCATATAAAGTAGATGCAAATTAATCTATAAAGTTAATAGGTAACATAGTCGCATTGAAAAGTATCACTCACTTATTAATTTCTTATCGAAATAACCTGTTCTTATCACTATTTTAATATTCGCTCTTTAGATAGAAACTTGAAGTCAGCTTGTTAATATATCGTTTAAGAATGTTTATTAAAGTAGTTGGTCATTTTAATAAGATTCTTCGAAGATAAACGCTTGATAGTAGTTGTATCAAAGTCTTAAATTTATTACTTACACGTATCATTAGCATAAAATTTGATACACGGAAAAAACGGTTTATAAATAGAATAATTTCATTGACATGTTACATCTTACTAAGTCAGTTCAATTTGACAATGAATTTTAGTGATTCGATTTGATTTAATTACAGAATTTGTTATAGTAGAAAAATGAACCGTTTGTGTATTCAGTATGTTCAGGGTATCGACCAACCTGTGGAACATTGAAAATTAGTGTTAACAACTGCTAAAAATATTATTGTTAATTCTTTTATAATTATTTACCGGATAATCAACCAGGAGTTAGAATTAGCTTTAAATAAAATGGAAGCGGTATTGACAAAACAGTACTATATCAAAATAAATAAAAGTAAAACAAAAATTATGATATGGAAGGGAAGAAAAAGTAGGGAAAGAGCGAATATAAAGATAGGATACGAAAAACTAGAAGAAGTGGGTGATTTTAGGTATCTAGGAAGTCAGATAAGTCAGGACGGAAGGAGTATTAGGTATATAAAGCAGGGGATAGCGCAGGGCCCAGTCGCCTTCAATAAAAAGAAGTCACTTTTATGCTCGCGAACGATTAATTTAGAAATTCGGCACTGTACGGGGGCGAAACATGGACGGTGGGTGCGGTGGAAAAGAAAAAGTTAGAAACGTTCGAAATGTTGTGTTACAGGCGAATGATGAGGATACCGTGGATAGAGAAGGTTAGAAATGAAGAGGCATTTGAAAGAATAGGAGAACAGAGGACTCTATGGAAGTCAAAACTAAATAGACGAAATAGGTTGGTAGGACACCTTCTCAGGCATGAAGATCTAGTCAGAGACATATTAGAGGCATAAACGGGAGTTAGGATGGGTGGAGGTAGACCTAGATTAGATAACTATTCGCAAATAGTTAAGGATGTGGGATATTCTACTTTTAGGGAAATGCGAAGGTTAGCTCAGGATTGAAAAGTCGAGGTGCGTGTCTAATCAGTCTTAGGACTGACTACCTTATGAGAGTGATGATGAATCAACACCTTCCGTAGATATATACTTTTTATAACTTTTAAAAACTAGGCTTGATAAATCCTGTAATTATGGCGAATTATCGATAGTAGTTTTTACAAAATTAACAACTTTTGAGAAATTGATAAAAGCTTTCGCGGTTAATAGATGAAGTGATGCTGAACTCCAGCATAAAGACTAATTGGACACGCACTTCCACTTCTTTTTATCTTGAGTCAGTCTTCTCAAAATCTAGGGCAACCTACATCTCTATTGCAGACAGTAATGTAATCTAAGTCTACCTCTGCCCGTCTTGTTTTTGATTCTAATATGCCTCTAACTAACCCTTTCGTGTCAATAAAATCTTATAGCAACCTATTCTATACCTACGTATTTGTTATTGAATTCCATAACTCCCTTTCTAATGCATCCTTCTTTATTATCTTTTTGTGTTTACAGTATTTTTAACAACCTTTTCTTATATACAGCGCCCACCATCCATTTTTCACAAATGTACAGAGCATTGTTCTAAACCTGCATTTTTGGTAATATTTTTCGAATTTTTAAATTATATATTTTTACTAAAAGCTACCTGACTATGCTATTTTTTGTTTTATATCTGTAGCACTTTTCCATCCTATGCTATCTGACTCCCTAAATATCGAAAAACGGCAAGTTCTAGTATTTCTTTTTCTATCCCTATATTTAATAGTTAAATGTAGGCTTTCACTTTCCCTATATTTATTTTGGGCGCATAATCTGGCAAGTTATAACTGTAATTCTATTTTATAACGTATTCCTATAATTCTGATAAAAGCCTAGACAGTACATACTATGATCCAAATTTTATCTATTTATATATTATTTTTAGTACATGTACCTATGTATACAAATACACATTATATAAAAAGATAATAAACTGACTCTGATACATCAACCCAAACCCCTGAGTCTAGAGACTATTTGCACAAACATTTCGTATTTAAATGATTTTGTTTTAAATTCAACCTCTAAAGATGTAAAAATGGGTTCAAAGATTAATGTATCGATCAAGGCACAACCCAAACCCCTGAATCAAAAAGCTTGAAATTTTGCACAAAGATGTCTTGTACAACCCCTTCATCATCCTGTATAACGTATAAAATACCGCCCCTAAAGATGTAAAATGGCGTTTTACGATATAAACGAACTTGTAGACAACAGCTAGTCTAAAATAAATACATTTACGAATCTAATAATGGAATGTACATACCTAAATAACATAAAATATAGAAAATACAATATTTTATGCGGATACCGAATTAAAACGGATCCCAAAGCTATAAATGTCCCATTTTACCAATTTCAGTATGGAACACTAAACATATACTTTTTAACTTTTTATATTAAGTAAAAGTATCAATCCGTATGCCTTTTACGTACCGATCTTTTAGCGAATGAATTCATTCCTGTTCCAAACGATTGCAGGTTCTTTTGTAGTTGACGTCGATACATTCGATACATTGAAATTCTTCGAGTTTGTGCCCTGCAACTCGTCTTTGCCATTTGTGGAAGTTACATACCTACCTGCCATTAAAAAAAAAAAAAAATTGCCAGCTCTCGACTGGTTCATTCGCCGTTTTAACAATTCCCATAATATGCATTGGAGCCGCGTTTGAATCATATTTTTGAATAAATGCCAATTTTTTACCTCGCAGCCTTAACATCAACTACGTGATGTGTAAATGTAACAGTCATTGTTGTCGAAAAATAAACGATAGGTTACATGTATGAGTGAAGCGGGATGTGTAATTTAAAAACCATTTTTATGTCCCGTTCAAAAAAGTTAATGCAGTTTTCGTTTTGTATCTCGTCAATTTTATTAGACTACTCGGCATTCCTCTTGCGCTTAGAACAACCTAACTGCAAGTAAGTTATCTTATTATATAAGTAATAAATTATTAATTAATATTTTACAAAACTAACCAAAAGTATAATGTACGAATCGACGCTGTAAACGGAGTTGTTATAAATGGCTAATGTAATGTATTTAAGTTGCAACTACTTGATAATACAAGGGCGGGTTGAAAAGTTCATAGGCTCTACTAGTATCAAATCCATATGATTTTTAGTTAGCCCTAACCTTCAAAAGACACGTATATAAATTTGACAGCTGTTGCACTATTGGTATCTGAGTTATAGCATTTTTAGTAAAAGAACTTTTGTTGTTTGAAAAAAAAAGTGCTGTTTCGTCAAGACAATGCACCATGTCACAATTCAATGAAATCTATGGCAAAATTCTATGAATTGGGCTTCGAATTGCTTTTGCATCTACCGTACTCTCCAGATCTGGCTCCCAGCGACTTTTTTCTGTTCTCAGACCTCAAGAGAATGATCGCTGAACAGAAATTTCGCGCCGATGAAGAGGAAATCTCAGAAACTGAAGCATATTTCGAGGCTAAAGACAAATCGTATTATAAAAATGGTATCAAAAAATTGTATGACCGCAATAATCGTTGTATAGCCCTCAAAGGGAACTATATTAAACAATAAAATGAAATTCTATCAAAAAAAAAATTTTTTCTATGCTAGCCTACGAACTTTTCAGCCTGTTACATCAGGTAACGAAATACATTTTCATGAATTTTAAAACAGAGGCGCCTTTATTCTTTTTTAATATTGATATACAAAGTATTTTCATGGACAAAATGTTTACGTTGTTGCTGGTTGAAATAATTTTTTTTTCGCCCATCCAAAATTTATTTTTTACTTCATCAAACGGATCTGAATAACAATTTAGTATATTTCTTCCCTTTGTATGTAGATTCGTCGTTTTTATACCACACTCTCTCGCCGTAGTATTTTTTGAAACATAAAACAGCTCTTTGAAATGAAAATTATACGGTTAATCCGATTGTAAAGTATAATTCTTTGAATATTTTTGAATTCATCATGTAACGAATATATTACGCAGGTACCTGCTGTTGTAAATTTATTGTATTAGGTTGTTTTTCACAATAATAATATTGCGAGGTGGATGACGCCCACTCCTGCAACATCCAAAGTTTTCTTAATTTTGTAATTACAAAGATAGAGGAAACAATACATTAATGTTTCTGTCTGTTTAACAAAGTTATTTTGTAAGATGTTAACAACTAAAGTACACAAATTATCTGGTTCAGAGTATCTCCGTGACCTTTGGGTCACATAACACGATGACTGTGATTTCGAACTTTTCTTGAAATATGTAAATATTTAAAATTTGATACATGTGAAGTAAATAGCTGGTTGTACAAATATACAACGTCAAAATCAGTTTAGTCCACCACAATAAATACTAAAAACAATAGCAAAACGAACATTTTTATTATTATTAAATAGAGTCAAACATCGTTATAACGAACACAAACGTACTAATGATTTTGTTCGTTATAGTAAGATGATTTTGTTTAATATCTTAGGTAGGTTATTAAAAAAAAAGTCGCCAACTTTTATAAAATATAATAGGTATTCAAAAAAACACAAACCGAGAAAAAGCGATAAACAAATACATTGGTTCATGGATATACTTCTACATGGTTATGTTTTAATATCTAGAAAATGTTATGATTAGAAGAAAACTGCTAAAGACAATGTAGAATACGTGTATACTTAAATTGTCATGTACTTGCATAATTTACGTTTTAAACAGTAAAAAAAAGTGAGTGAACCTGGTTTGTAATAATCAAATAGTGTTTCTATAAATGTATAAACATACAATTTGTTGTAAGTTTTAAATAAAGTAATTTTTCCTTAGGCTGATATTACAAGCAAATACGTATTTCATAGGTATACGAGGTTTGTTCAAAAAGTATCGCGAATTTCGTGTTAATTCAAAACTCATGTCTCTCATTTACATCAACAAGTTCAGCCATGTTGAATGTTCAGTTAATTTTTAACAGCTTCTTTGCNAACCTGGTTTGTAATAATCAAATAGTGTTTCTATAAATGTATAAACATACAATTTGTTGTAAGTTTTAAATAAAGTAATTTTTCCTTAGGCTGATATTACAAGCAAATACGTATTTCATAGGTATACGAGGTTTGTTCAAAAAGTATCGCGAATTTCGTGTTTATTCAAAAATTATTTATTTATTTATTAATATCTATTTTGTCCCCTTCAAAATAATCCCACCAGATATTATACACTTGTGCCAACGTTTTTTCCAATCCTCGAAGTACTTCAAAAAATTATTTTTTGTGATCTTGTTCAGCGCCTCCTTCGATACCATCTTTATCCACTCAATCGTAGCGTAACGTCGTTGTTTCATGGGCCTGTTCAGATTCGGGAACAAGAAAAGGTCGCAGGGGCCAGATCTGGGAATAACGGTGGCTGCGGCATTATTAGTGTGTTGTTTTTGGTCAAAAATTTGAGCACAAGCAACGATGTGTGATCAATTGACCGTTCTACCCTGTGACAAGAACTCATGATGTAATACGCCCCTGCAATCGAAGTAAACTGTAAGCAAAACCTTCACATTCGACCAAACTTGGCGCGCTTTTTTCGGTCTTTGCTCGTGTGGCAGCTTCCATTGGGATGATTGAGCTTTGGTTTCCACGTCATAATCATAAACCCATGATTCGTCATCGGTTATGTCCCTCCTTAGCAATGCGATGCTGTTTTTGGTTGAAATTGAGTAATTTTGGTATGAATTCCGCGGCGACCAGTGTCATGTCGAAATCATTGGTAATCGATATGTTTAAGCCCTCAGCAACTTTTCTAACGGTGATTCGACGATTGGCAAATACTATTTTATTCACTTCGTCAATGTTTTCGTCTTTTGTTGACGTGCTCGGACTCGGTAACTTCACCATATGCCACAGTCAAAATTCGGAATACTTCCGCGCACTTAATTTTGTTTTTTACACAAAATTTGATACAGATTCTTTGATCCTTTTTGTAGAATAGGCAAAAATCGAAGACGAGCAAAGCAGACGTCAAAAATTAACTGAACATTCAACATGGCCAAACTTGTCGGCATAAGTGAGAGACATGAGTACCAACATAACGCCACAAAAGTATGGAAATCGTATATACGTAGCCCGCGCAAAAGCAAAATTCGCGATACTTTTTGAACAAACCTCGTATACTTATTTTGTTCTTTATGCTATCGGATCTGCTAATTTCCCTTTCAAAAACATTCGCTAAAGCCAATTGTTCGTTACAAATGTGGCGGTTATATCCAAGTATAAAAAGCACATGTTTAAATGGAATGTAATTTTGTTCTTTAAATTTAATTCGTTCGTTAAAGCCAAGCGTTGGTTACAGCCGAGTTCGACTGTAATTTTATTTATTATTAGAAATGTTAGACATCTGTTGTTTTCATTATTGTACTGCCCCATAATTTAGTTAGTTATGGAGAAGTTAATTTGAATGCATTATAATTAAAAATTGTAAATTGCAATTTCACCCAAAAGTTGAGTAAGTAGTAGATGGTACAAGATTTGCACGCAACGTACCCACCTACCGACAAATACAATCGCGTGATTCCTGTCTTGAATTCACATTTTGCCTTGACCGTTTATCAGACCGTGCAACTAGAGCGAGAAACATTCTGATTTATTAGTAAACATCCTTAATTCTTACATGCCATTTTTTTTATATGCAGACTTCAGCAACTGCATTCAAAATGCATTGCTATAACCGATTGCCTGGTTTATTTATTATTTTCGTATTATATGCAGTTCACCGACCTAGATACTATAATGATTCTAGGGAAAAATTTCCACTTTAAGAAAAATCCCTGAAAAGTCATTTTAAATGAGACCTGATAATTTCTAGTCCGAAGAATAGCCCCTACAGTAAAACCCCCAGAATATTACGGACCTTACCCGTTTTTGTTACTTCTGGAACTTTTCGAAATTAAGATAATAGAAAATTATTTAAGATCAAGTATGGATAATTTCAATAAAAAATGATGTGACAACTACATTAAATTACAACTTTTGCAGAAATTAAAGCTAGAAAATCTATTTGTCATTTCATTCATTTAATCAGTTGTCATTTGATTAATTTTTTTCCCCGTTTATCTAATACATTGCGAACTTATTTTGCATTTTCTGAACGTGAATCAAAACAACATGAAACTAAACTAGTAATACGCAGAAAAACATCATTGTTTTATTGCTGTTAAGCGATGTGTGCTTGGAATTTTACATAACAGGCAGCGTTGTTTCATCGATGTCTGCTACGTAGTCGTCAAATACGAAAATTTCTAATTGGGTGTTAATCAGAAACCTCTATTGTTAACCTCGGTGAATGACATTTATAATGTCGATCAGTTGAATAACTTTTAAGGATAAGAAAAGTCTTTTCATTCACTTTCTTTTTATTCAAATATCATACACATTTGATATAGTACAGCCAGGTTTTCATGTCGCATTTCGCGAACCTCGCTTTAGGCAATATAATGCTATTGAAGGTGAACAATTTCCCTCGGTCGACACATTAATCTTTTATGTGTTGCTTTAACAGCAAGCAAAAACGATGAAAAATGGCAGTTTTCTAGACATAATACAACCTGAAAGTCGACATTAGACCCATGAAGCGATCGATGGGCAGAACGGAAGGGGTTGAATTGATGGTTGACATTAAAGTTGTATTGAAACTTCTATTTCACCACTTCAACCCTTAATACTATATTGAAATCTGTGTTTAATTACAAGGCTTGTTTAACTAATAGCTACCATTGAAAATTGCGTCTAAATATGAACTTCGAAATATGATTTATTTTTTTGAATGGAAAAAAAAAAACGGCTACAGAAATTAATTGAGAATAAATAGTGTATACAGTCAACACTGTATGAGCTTTCAAAGAGTAACGTGATAGAGTACATCAGAATTCGCAAGCGGTCGAAACCAGCTGCACGATCAAGAGCAGAAAACTTGCAACTTAAATAATGTTTTTGAACATCCACCATACTCGCCTGATCTCGCTTCGAGCGACTATCACCTTCTAAAGGAAACTTTTGGAGCCGTACGATTCAATAATTCAACAGAAACATTCGAAAATACCGTGACTGATTATTTCAAAAAACTGGAAGCACCGGACTACCTACTCGACATTAATAAGATAAAATCAAAATAGGTAAATGTCTAGATCATGGCCCCTTCGGGGGTGAGGGT
>NW_020439363.1:97166-103024 GCF_000699045.2 Agrilus planipennis | reverse complement strand
TTGACTTATTATCAAAACTCGATAACTTAACCTAACCTACCCTATTGATAAAGATATTTAAATAATGTTTTATATAACTTTCTCAAAATTTTTATGTATTTTTCATTAGTTTTACCTTTGAATATTGTTCAATAATGACTATATAAATATTTACATGCCTAGAAATGTATAAAAAATGGCAAATTTATTAACTTTGAACCCCCATAACTTTTTATGGGGGTGAGACCGCCACGAATTTTTTATGGTATAGTGGTGGAGGAGACCTCCTCTTTCGACCCTCCCACCACCCCTCACCCCCGTCTAGACCTTTACCTCAAAATAAATTGAAAATCGCGTTCCATATTTCTACTAATCTTCCACGGTAGATACCTATCGACCACTAAAAACAATAGGGTAGTTTTCCCTGTTAAAAAGGCATTTCCCTGTCCTTTCACATCATCAAAACAAACTTTAAACGGTTATTACTTTTGCTCCTTTTATTTTCAAAATGAACAATACCCTTGCCTTTGAAATCATATGCCATTGTTGCTCAGCTCAGTCAGTGGATAATAACCAGGTTTTTAAGTCTACCGACACAATGAGACATAATTTTGTCTGTTGTTGTGACGCAGACGTGTAATAAGAGGCCACGCCGTAAAAACTTGGGTTGTTGACTGCTTCTTGCTTGTCTGCTGACGACGAATCATTTCCATCATTTATTATTTGAACGAGATCCCAAAAATATGTATTACACAAGTTGAGCCCGTCCAAATTTCGTTGGTTCTCTATCCTGGTGCATACCTCATAACCCATGGTGCATTGCGCTTCACTTAAGTCGGGGAGTCCCTTCTCTGCATGACCTAGTGAATAATGTTTTTTATATATTATTTATTTATATTTTAATAGTTACAATTCTTAAACGGCCGATGCCTAAGTTGCGCCTATTAATTTAGAAATTATAAAGCCCTTATGTGAATCATCCCTAATCGCTATTGGATAGAGCTTTTCGATGATCGTGCTATTTGACTGTATTTAATCCACCATTGCCAACACCATGTAAATGAACATTTGTAATCGTTTAAATATTGAATACATTTAAAAATGATTGTTACAACAACCTTCAATGATTTTTTATAATCTGATGTCGAAGGTCAAAGTCAACACGAAAATTCGAACCGTATAATAATCACGACTGTATGTACATACTGTGGAAATTTAACTTATTACCAGATACCATAAACAAACAAAATACTTTATTCAATCCGGAGGAACAAAAGGCTATTTATTTCTACAATATCCAAGTATAAAAAGCACATGTTTAAATGGAATGTAATTTTGTTCTTTAAATTTAATTCGTTCGTTAAAGCCAAGCGTTGGTTACAGCCGAGTTCGACTGTAATTTTATTTATTATTAGAAATGTTAGACATCTGTTGTTTTCATTATTGTACTGCCCCATAATTTAGTTAGTTATGGAGAAGTTAATTTGANTAGTATTTTCTAAAACGCACTGTTAACACAGCAGGTAAAAGTTGGTCTGTGTTCTGTCGGGCTGTCTGCGACGCGCTGATGAGATCCAAGAAGATCGAAATCGCGATCCGCGTCTGGCAATTTCGACAGAATACAGACCACTTCGAGTTATTTTATTTTATATTTTAAATTTTCAAAAATTCGGTATTCGGCAAGACATGATTGTTAGAATATTCCGTATGTGTCAAATATAAATCAAAAAGTGTTAAAATTAAAATTAGGTAATTAGACAGCCACCAATTAAAGAAGACAAGTACTCGGGCACATAAATATTGTTATGTGAGAACACCTGTTGCGAGATATGTGTAGTTATGACAACTGGCCGAATTAAGGTCCTCTTTAGAAGTGCGCTTCTTTGGCATGTTACATTGTAATGTAGTACGTATACTCATTATTATGTGCTTCATAATTAATTGCTATTAATCATGGTTTCTGGAGATGTGTAACAAAAAAACTAAATATATCTTTATTACGAACAAAATTAAAATCTACGTAGTTCGAATTGCATATAACTAGTTAAACCCGTTAAAATCTGGATGGTGGGTACCGTTTTCAATGGTGCAGTATATTTGCCTTTTAATCATGGCGTTCCCCCGAACCATTTTGTTTCGTCATTTTATTAAACGTTTAATCGTAAACTAATCCCAAAATATCCGATTATCAGGTACTTCGTTTCTCTAAAATTAAGTTACATACAAAGTATTTTTAAGATGTGCCCTTCACCTTGCTTCTGAAACTAATTAATTGTAGAAGCAGGTATAAATTTGATCAGAAAGAAAGTATAAATATCTGAATCTAATAAGTGAACAAACTTGTGAACACAGACTAATAAGAATGTTATTGACATTAATATATTTATGTCCTCGTCCTTCGTTTAATATCGATAATGAATAATGTAAACTAGAAACATCCAATCGTAAAGTGATTTGTCGAAATGTTTATAAAAGGTATTTTAATTATGTATTTCTTGTTTTCGATATAAGACGAAAATTTCTTTGGTTTCACCTTTAACTAATTTACTTTGGTTTTCTTTTAGGTGAGTGTTTCCCTCATTAATCCAACAGCAAAGAGTAAGAGTATGTAAGTCATTTTAAATTCCATAACTTATGTATTATATCTGCTGGCAAATGTGACGCAAAATACATATTTAAATTTTCTAACTTCAAGTATAAGAAACTTATGCATTAACTAATCCAAAGCTTAACTATTGCAACACTATGCATCTTATAGAACGTCGAAGCTTTTAGAAAATTACTTGACAAAACTTAAGAAGTTTCACATTATTACTGACATATTAAGGCGCTTTGTCGTATGATTTAATAATAATCCTGAAATGAACATTGTTACAATAATTTTCCTATATTCGTTCTATTAAAGCATCGTAATTCAAATAAAAGCTGAACCAACGATTACAATTGTATTAAAACACTTAAAATTGTACTATTGTAATTTGTTCCGCAAGCATATCCTTGTTTCTTGACGCATGTTGAGTTAATAGGCAGACCAAGGATGGGTGCTTTTGATGAATGAAAACAATATTCCTTTCACTTCTCCACGTCTCAAGTTTAAGTTCAAAATGAGGTCACCAAAATAAATACAATCAATTAATCACACATGAACAGCCACATTTGCAGAGCGTTTCACCTTAATAGTGGTAATCAAAAGTGAATTCGTTTAACGTTGCGCTTACCACAATTAACTGAGTACATGTCAGCATGTAAAGCAAAGAACACACGCGATCGCGACCGTGTTCGCGATGCTCGTAACGATTACGATAGAAAGCACACAAATATGCGGAATAACTATCTTTTTATTTAATGAAAGTAATTAACATTGTTAAAGTGAAAAATCAATGTTAAAGGACGATGAAGAACTACTGCTCGCTGTAGTAGTACCGGACACCGAGGAAAACGTCATAAGAATTTTTTAGGCCCTTCGATGTTAAAGTGGAAACATATTCTTTTGCATGTAAAAGATTGGAATATTATTGATATATCTATTAGAGATGTGCAGAATTGTTTTTCAAAAGTATTTTAATACAAAATGCAAATACTTTTTTGATTTGTTTTTTCAAATGTAAAATAAAAAATTTTAAATGCTAAATGCAAAATACATAAAACGAATACTTTTTTGTAGTACCTACTTATTTTTCTACATTCACTTAATTATAAAATATTTTTTAAGGAAACCTTGCAGGCATTTTCTAATTTTTTAAAGTTTTTGTAGACTAATAGTGGTGTTTGCATTATATCACCCAAGTGCAAAAATTGAGTATAATTCATATTTTTCTGTTAAAAGTGATTGAGATATAGTTTTTCTAACTTTATGTTATAGTTTCTTCAGTTCAGCAACAAATACATAATTTTTCTATATGCTTCCTTATTTGCCTTTGTCACCCGTTTTAATCGAAAAAAAGACACTGATGACAAATTAGTTTGCTTAGCATGAAAGATCAGCCAAAATAGGGTTGCAAATAATTTTAGTGATATAAAATTAACATCAATCATTTTATATCAAAATATTTACAACCCCATTTTGTTTCTGATCTTTTGCACATTGTACTAAGAGAAAGAAAGGGAATTCTTAGTTTCTTTAGTTTTGGGTTCATCTAATAAGTAAAGTTTTCTAAGAATTTTGGATTATACGCATTTATTAGCATACCACAATATCTTGTAGTTTTCAGTTTTACACAGCTACCATATATCAATTCAATATTGTTTTGCGGTCTGTTTTGTCGTAATTCATACAATTTCCTAGTTTCTTGCTAAAGGTACGATAAGTAGTGACTTGGCAGGCGCTGATATCAATTTTTCCATAGATCATGACATTGAACGCGGAAAACAATAACGATCCAATATTTTAGTTTATCAATTTTCAAGAAGGTTAGAATTTTTTGAGTTCTCTTCAGTTAAAGAATTAGAAGGCATTCATGGAATATCTCTTTTTCCCCTTTTTAAGCTTCTAATACCTTTAATAGCAACTTTTATATCATGTTTGATCGGTGATACTAGGAAAACTTTTAACGGCAAAATTGTATTTTGCATTTGGAAAAGTATTTTAAATAAAATACAAAATGCTTTTCTCAAAAAAGTATTTAAATGCAAGACAAATAAAAGTATTTTTTCTTTTGTATTTGTATTTTAAATGCATCTATTTAAAATAAATCACATCTCTGCATATAATGTATTGTTTTGCTTTACATATTCTTGATAAAATCTTTTATTCAACCAAACTAAATTACACCCGATCAGCGAACGATCAAATTCATCTGCACCGTTAGAACGCTATTTAACGTAATTTTTTCACCGCTTTAGCTTGGGTGATAGCAATGCAGGCCATTGATATCGCGGACAAGTAAATGTAGAAAACTTTTCCGAGCTGAAAAGTACTTCTAATAGACCACGGCTTTTAAGCCCAAAAAAATTTTCTACATTTATTTTGACCGACTGTCGCGGCAAATACATACATATGTGTCTATTAATTTAATTTCATTAGATGGTATGATCGCCACCGTTATCATGAATGATGTCGCAATCGCGCAAGTGTGTTCTTTGCGTAAAAGAAATAACGAATTCTTCAAACTTTGTGGCATATGTATAGTTGTATACCAACTGTACGTACATACCTATGTGCACAATCATAATCTTTTTAATAAACTCACTTGCTCGGTTATGTTAAGCATGACGAATAAATTTGATGACGTAATTAAATTTATGTCTGAAATATAAACCAGATGCTCCTCTGAAGTTTGATGTACCTACTAGAGCAAATGAACATTTTGTTAGCGAGTTGTATTTGGAAAATCACACATTTATATGAATAAAGAAGCCTTGAAAAGTTATTTAATAATGAAATTACATTATACGAGGTGAAGTTTAAATTGTATAATTCAAGTAACTTTTCATCAGAATCATAGCTGTCGAGTTATATGTTCGGACGAAGCCGCGGTGGATAACTTTACACTAGAGATGTACCGGATAGTGATTTTGCCGGTCTTTTCTACAAGCTTCGAAAGCTTTACACGAACTCGATAAATAATAAGCGTATAGCAATAACTTGTAATGGGGCACTATCCATCTGCCAAGGTAGTTACTGTAAAATAACTCAAACGTCATTACGCAATATAGTTATAATGTAACAAACGAATTGACATTGTATGCGAAGTCATTACATGCGAATTTAACTATACGAGGGTGGATTGATAAGTTTCCGGCCTGACCAAGAAAAACAAGGTTTTTAAAAATTTTTTTTTTTTATTTCTCAACATAATCTCCTCCAAGGCTGATACATTTCTCATAGCGGTGTTCCAGTCTATTAATGCCATCTCTATAGACTGATTCGTCAAGCTCCT
>NW_020439363.1:93543-94893 GCF_000699045.2 Agrilus planipennis | reverse complement strand
ACCAGGATTTTATATATGGGGGGGGGGGAGTATTGGTTTACAATTTAATGTTTATTAGTCCTTATCTACTGATAATGGAATGAAAGAATAATCGTGCTAGTGCTCCTTGTACAATGTTACCTGCGGGGGTTTTGAATCCTTATAGCACAGAAATGTTCGTCATAAAAACGTTAAAATAAAAGTTAAAATTGTAGAAAAACACCAAACATGTTTTTGGTCAGTCCTAAAATTAATTGGACACGCACCTCCATTCCTTCCTATCCTGAGCTAATATTTTCATTTCATGAAAACTAGAACATCCCACATCCTTATTTGCGAACAGTAATCTAATCTAGGTCTATCTCTACTCCTCTTAACTCCTGTTTCTGCCTCTAATATGTCTCTGACTAGACCTTCATACCTGAGAAGGTGTCCTACCAACCTATCTCGCCTATTCCTTATTTACATCCATAGAGTCCTCTGTTCTCCTATTCTTTCTAATACCTTTTCATTTCTAACCTTCTTTATCCACGGTATCCACATCATTCCAACCTTTTCTTTTCCACCGCGCCAACCGTCCATCGTACAGCGCCGCGCTCCAAAGATACACCGTTAACAATCTTTTTCGAATTTCTAAATTGACCTTTCGCGAGCATAGAAGTAACTTCTTTTTATTGAAGGCGACTCTACCCTGCACTATTCTCTGCTTTGTATCCCTATTACTCCTTCCCTTCTGACTTATCTGACTTCCTAGATACCTAAAAATCAGTCGCTTCTTCTAATTTTTCTTTGTCTCTGTTCAGGATTTCGGACTTTACCTGAACCGTAACATTGTAGGAAGCCTTTCTTTGTATATATTTGTTTATTTACCGATAGTTCTAGCCGTAGTTTATTGCAGCCTTTACTCCATTCTACAGTTAAGTTCATTTATACCCCTATCATAAAGTTTACAGTTGTTCTCGGATCTATTGTCACCAAAACATGTATATTACAGTATCCCCCCCTTAGGTTGTTATTTTTGTACATATAAATAAGTCTTCAACCATCATTTGCAAAAAGAAGCATATCATCTGTTCAGAAACACTCTTCTATCTCTGAAACTCTTCCGTACATTTATAAGTGTATTCAACATCTTGTCCCATTTAATATTGTCAAAGCTTTTTCTAAATCTACAAATCCTATAGGGTTGTTCGGAAAGTCATTTCGTTTTTTTTGTGGAAATGAAAGACAATTTTCGTATAATAAACAAACACTTTATTAAATTATATATTGACCGTTCTGGTCCAACACCTTTTGCCATCTTTCTGGTAGTAGCATAATTCCACGCTCATAAAATTTTTGGTCTTTGCTGGCAAAAAACTGATCGAGGAG
>NW_020439363.1:21196-93513 GCF_000699045.2 Agrilus planipennis | reverse complement strand
CTAGCAAGGAGATCGGGCTGAAACTATAGCTACAAGCTATCCAAGGATGGTACTATAGAATGTCACCTCAAGGTAGGCCTAGTGGCGTCATCTCTTGGTTAGGCCGGAAACTTATCAATCCACCCTCGTATATGCTACAGTTAAAACTCGTTTTTAGATAGAACGCTTTTACCCTAAATAGAACTAATTTTTAACTAAATACCTTTGAAAAACTAGAAATACCTAATATTAATGTGAAAATTCATATAAATTTTCTACCACTACAAACTACCTCAAGTTAATGAGGGAAAAAATTGTTGCTGTTGTCACACCCTCGCCGGTAATCGTAACCGGGACTTTTGGCTGTACGCACCAATGCTTCTGACCAATAAGCTTGCTGTCCCGGCGGGGGTGTGACAACAGCAACAAATTTTTCCCTCATTAACTTGAGGTAGTTTGTAGTGGGAGAAAATTAAGATGAATTTTCACATTAATATTTGATATTAACCCCTATTATATATCAGAGTGTTTCATATTTATAGAAATACCTAATCAAAACTACAATTTACCACTAGTATATTTGATTTTCAGATAAAACTAGTTGTCACTACGAGATTTAGTTAAAAGTAGCACTAGAAAAGCTAATTTGAGGTTGAAAACAAGATGTACTTAGTTTTAAAAATATTTATTAAAAAGATCTAGGACACAGAGTCATGTACCTTGTAAAAATAATAATCTTACAATAAAGGAACGTTTTAAGGAACATCAACATAAAATAGTTGCCAAGGTGACAATATTAATTAAACGTAAATAAAATAATCAAACAAACTTTAACTTTGGTCAGTTTTAATTGACACCAGAAAAACGCGTTTTGTCTAGTAAGAACTAATTTTAACTGATATTAAATTTTGAGAATCAGTTAATTCTAGTTTTAACAAAGGCATTTAGTAAAAACTAGTTCTAACTAGGGAAAACGCGTTCTATCTAATAACTGGTTTTAACTGTAATATATATACCATTTAGTTTAGTTTCAAATCATCAAACTGTATACATTTTTGGCTCATGCAAGTGAATTAACTTTTGACCGTTTAAAACAATCACAAACGTAAAATTCGGTTATTTTTGCTTCAATTTCGTAAAGATTGGACTCATTTTCCCATAATTTACAAGTGCTACCTACAGAAATTTTTGGATGATTGCCCACATTTTTTAAATTTTTTCCACGCAAATGTTAGGTAATATAAGTACGTACTAGGAATGTGCACTGTATGCTACGTTATTTAGTGAAAATGTTATTAAAACTAAAATGAAGGAACATCGTTCCAAGTATTAAAACCTCAGTTTTTTGAATTTTTTCCTTTGTGTATGTACGATTGCTTTTATTTTTTTGGCTTAAGGTTGTAAAACAGAGATCAGAAAACTCATAAATGCTACCTCATAAAAAAACGGAAAGTCGAAAACCTATATTTGTATGTTTTTATTAACATAACAAACAAAACAATTAATAAACTGATGAGTTAATATTAGGATACCTGATAACCGGCAAAAACCACTATGGTTCGTATCTTCGTTCTAGCGGACTTTCCGTTAAGTACCACCCTCATGAACTTCCCAAACCATCTGAAGTCCCTTTCAAAACGTTATTTAAATGGGTATTTAATCGATGAACTGTTAGTTCTTGGTTGGCGGATTTTCAAAGAGAGGCCATACTGATATGTATTCCAATAATACAAATTAGGACAAACGACCTATCCCAATTCAATCTCAGTTTCAATTTTCATTAGGTACAATTTTTTGTTATACTTATTAAATATGACTGGTGTTTGTTTTCTCTTTTTTTCCTGGTAAAATTATCCGGTACCCGGCCGGATTCAAAAAATGTGCGGAATCCACCAAATACTAGATCTAAAAAACGTACTCGGCTCATCTATAGTGACTATCTATCTCAAAAAGAAATAGTTTTACGTCAACGTTCAGTGTAGATGTACATTTTATTATCATCATAAGGTTGTCAGTCCTAAGNAATTAATTGGAATTTTTCACACACAAGCCTTGCTATATGAGCTCTCAAAGCATATAAAAATTATACGGCTTAAATGTGAAGTTGGGTGCAAAAGAATACAATTAAATCCTCTGCCGGGAAAAAACGAAATGACTCTCCGAACAACCCTATATGTACGCACTCTTTCCTTTTTCTGTCGTTTTCTCTAGTGTTACTCGTAAAGCTAGAATTGCCTCCCGCATTATTCTATTTTTTCTAAACCCAAATTGATCTTCCCCTAATAGTTCTTCCGCCCTTTTTTCCATCCTCCGCTCAAAGTGTAGTTACGAGTTTGTAATTTCGGTTGATTCCTTTTCGTTTCTGAGATTCTAAAAAACGAAATTCAGGTTCATTTAACAATGCCTTCACTAAATGCAATTACCTACTGAATATTAAATAAAATTGTGTTTGGTTATTAAAGGCAGTTTATTACCTATTGCAAAAAGCATAGTATTAATATTAATCAGCCTTTCTGTTTAATCCGTCGTAACAAATACCGATAAGCATTCTGATTCGTCGTTAGTTGGGTACGTTCAGGCCAGCAACGCCTTTTCTTTCTTTAATCCGTGATTTTCAATTAATAACATTGCTATGCGTAGCGGGTTGTTCATCGCCATCCTGTCTTTGTTCTCGCTAGCTCTGATGCATGCTAAGCTCGTTACCATATCCTTCGGAGCGTGTTTTGTTTCGAAATTTCTAAACAGTTTCGAAACATACGTAATTACAATCAAGATACCGCATTGCGAACGGATAAACACTAAGGTCTCATCATACCAACGACTTATTACAACCAATTATTTGGGGAAATATTTTTCAGTGAGAAAAAATACAGAAGATACCTACAATATAATAATTTACTAATATCTATGGTGCTTTAGTATGCATATGTAGATTTGTAAGAGAAATTTACGGGATGATTAAAATGTAAGTGATATTCACCATCAACAACAAAACCCTTCCATCCGAATTTGGACAGGTTCAACTAGTAGCAGATAAAGATAAAGTATAGCGAAACTCCAAAAGACCAAACTTTTTTTTTATTAACAAAAGTTACAAATACATGTACATTAACGTACAAACTTCTGTTTATTCTTATAACTCTACGAACTTTGACCTAAAAATTAAAAATATTTGTAAGTGTATACTCTCGACTTTTGCTTATGATTGATAAGTTTATCTTTAAATGTGAACAATTATAGTCATTCGGTGGTATGTTCCCACCTTTATTAAGAAAATAGTTGACATGTTTTAACATTATCTTATTGTACTTTTTTACGAAGATTGAGACAAAATCGCTATCTATTATTGTATTTTGTTTAATAAGAGGCGCAGTATAGATTAAACATGCAGTGGACACTGATTTTGCCGGATACAGGATAACTGGGTACCCGATACCTATTTTATTCATTATCATTATCATAAGATCGTCATTCCTAAGACTGGTTGGAAACGTACCTCCACTCTTTCCTATCCCGAGCTAAACTTCGCATTTCCCTAAAACTAGAACAGCCACATCCTTACCTTAACTATTTGCGAACAGTAATCTAATCTAGGTCTACCTCTATCCTTCTTAACTCCTGTTTCTGCCTTTAATACGTCTCTGACTAGACCTTTATGCCTGAGAAGGTGTCCTACCAACCTATCTCGCCTATTTTTTATTGACTTCCNCTGGTGTTTGTTTTCTCTTTTTTTCCTGGTAAAATTATCCGGTACCCGGCCGGATTCAAAAAATGTGCGGAATCCACCAAATACTAGATCTAAAAAACGTACTCGGCTCATCTATAGTGACTATCTATCTCAAAAAGAAATAGTTTTACGTCAACGTTCAGTGTAGATGTACATTTTATTATCATCATAAGGTTGTCAGTCCTAAGACTGGTCGGACACGCAACTCCACTCTTTCCTATCCTCAGCTAATCTTCGCATTTTCCTAAAACTAGAATATCCCACATTATTAACTATTTGCGAACAGTAATCTAATATAGATCTACCTTTACTCCTCTTAACACGTGTTTCTGCCACTAATATGTCTCTGACTAGACCTTGTTGCTTGAGAAGGTGTCCTACCAACCTATCTCGCCTATTTGACATTGACTTCCATAGCGTCCTCTGTTCTCCCATTTTTTCTACTACCTCTTCATTTCTAACCTTCTCCATCCACGGTATCCTCATCATTCGCCTCTAACACCACATTTCGAACGGTTCTAACGTCTTATTTTCCGCCGCTCCCACCGTCCATGTTTCGCACCCGTACAGCGCCGCGCTCCAAACATACACCTACATACATACCCAAATAAAACATTAATAGTATTATTTATGTGCATTATTTTTTGCGTACTACTGAATAAATGTGATGTACATAGAGTCAGAACCAGTTTATATGCATTCCAAAATAAATAATTTTGTTCTAATCAAATCTGTATCGTACAAGCTAAAATAAGAATGTGCTTATTGTAGTATGCGCGTTAAAACAAACGTGGCTTTTATGGCTACCTAAATGTGTAATGCAAATAAGTTCTAAACGAATATTGGAATTTTAGTTCACTAACCCTAACAAGCCGCCATCAGTGTGTGAGTATGTTTATCCATGTGCGTTATATGTAAGGGTATTTGTATGCATGTACATATATACGAGCCAATTTGGCAACCGTATTTAAAGAATCAAACTCGAGACGCTCTCCTCGGTTGTTGATTTTAATGCTTCTTGCATCTTCTTGACCGTTCGAATCAAACCAAATTAGTATATGAAGTCCAACTCCATGTGAACATTCATTAATCACAAGGATTAATTTATATAAGTTTGGTCTGTCCGGGAATCTTTATTAGATGATAAAGCAGCATTAGCATTTAGCAAGGAGGAATTAGAGATAGCTTTAAATAAAATAGAAGCGGTATTGATAAAAAGTATTGTACAAAAATAAATAAAAGTAAAACATACTGGTAAGCAAGGGAAGAAAAAGTATCTATGAAGTCAAATAAATCAGGACGGAAGGAGTAGTAGAGATAGAAAGCAGGGTCGAGTCGCCTTCAATAAAAGAAAGTCACTATGCTCGCGAACGATTAATTTAGAAATTCGAAAAAGATTGTTGAAGATGTATATTTGGAGCGCGCCACTGTATGGGTGCGAAACATAGACGGTGGGTGCGAAGGAAAAGAAAAGGTTAGAAGAAGCGTTCGAAATGTGTTGTTACAGACGATGAGTGATTAGAATACCCTAGATAGAGAAGGTTAGAAATGAAAGAATAGGAGAACAAAGGACCCTGGAATCAATCAAAAATAGGCGAGATAGGTTGGTAGGACACCTTCTCAGGCATGAAGATGAAGATCTATCATATTAAAGGCAGAAATAGGAGTTAAGATGAGTAGAGGTAGAGCTAGATTAGATTACTGTTCGCAAATAGTTAAAGATGTGGGATGTTCTAGTTTTAGGGAAATGCGAATATTAGCTCAGGATAGAAAAGAGTGGAGGTGCGTGTCGATCCAATCTTAGGACTAACGACATTATGATGATGAATCAAATAAATATACGATAGAACAAAAATTAACAGGGGACCTCTGTAACTCGAATTTCGACAAATCGCAAAATTAGTTCTAGTTACATGACTTACGGTGAATTTAGTAAGAAAGCAATTACGTAAGTCTAAATTAACATTTTAACATCGAAAAAGTAACATTTATGTGTTCTTTCATATATAGATATCAATTACATAACAAAAAACAACAGTTTTAATTAGTCAGTAATTACCGTTTGATGTTTTGTTTTTTTTTTTAACATGCTTAAAACTCATAATATTTAATTGATAAGCTACTTTGTAATACTTCATTTTTTTAGTAACTGTATNACAGTACTGATCTGTCAGTACCGCTTCCATTTTATCTAAAGCTATCTCTATGTCCTCCTTGCTAGATGCTAATACTGCTACATCATCTGCAAATCTAAGCATACTAATCTTCTAAAATAATTTCGTGTAGTAACCAATAAATATTACAAATTGGTGCAATAATTTTGAAACACAAGATCGCTAATGTTAAATATATTATTTAGTTGAAATACTAGTAAAAACAGACCTATTTCTTCTGTAAACACCAAATTGTTATTGTAACATCATCATCATTATCATAGTTCCAGATTAGAGCACTCAATTATCTTTTAATTAGTCTTTGATATTGTATGGAAACTATTTTAAAGCAGGCATGACGTATGTAAAATAAATGTATCATACTTCCACGATTTGTTCAAGTAACGAAAGTAAATTCATCGTCATTTTTCATGCCAAGTTCATAAATTGAAGCTAGGATTCGCTTATTTGGAAAAGTAAAAATAAAAATAAGACAAACAAACATTTATTAATAACTTCAACTGAATTTTCAATCGCATTACCGTTTGATTTGGGTGCAAGTATTTTTGATGTCTAATTAGTTAAATTACATATATATGTACCTACTACTTGTTATTCATTAAAAGTCTAAAACCATGTCAAATTATTTACCAATCATATCAAATAGATGAGGTCACTTATTCTGTTTGGCAAAAAGACATTCGCATTGTGCCAACTATCTCTTGGCGGTAATCATTTATTGTAAATGAAAATAGAAATTGTTTCGATTGAATACCTCGTTACTTATGTTACATGCGTACATATGTACGACCCCACATACGTACATACATACCATAATACATACATACGTACATACATACGATGTGTAATAATTTTTGTTTGTAGATGTTGTTAATAAAATATATACGAGTACCTCCAAATTATTTTCGCAAAACTGACTGACAATTTTGAAAAAGTACATATTTTACGAGTTTATTCGAGAAATACCTACTTATACCATAAGTTAAAATTTTCAAATCTAACGATAAAAAATCCGTTCAGTTTATCTAATTTATTTTATTAATTAAAATTGACTAATAAATCAAAAATATTGGATCTTATCAGACTTATTAGCCATTTGAATTGAAACAAAATTTAAAGTACTACAGTTTTGTTTTGACATCATTTGAGGTAATCATAAATGAAAAAATGAGCTAGGTGCATACTTTTATCTTCTCAATTGTAAATGTCAGAAAGCATTTTCATTCCTGTATGATATATGCGGAAATTTCCATACACTAATATCCGGCGCCAGTATCCGGTACCCGTCCGGATGCTAAAAAAAATGCCGGATCTACCGGTTTAAGTATGGGAATATATCCTATTAGCACTATTTCCAATTCCTTTTACATTGAAAATTCAAAATATTTTAATCCAGTGTTGTTTCCAATGTTCAACTAATTCCATTACTGGTTACTAAGATCTCACCAGAAAAAAAGGTAATATTTTAATATAGAACCCTTCGACGTCACCTACCTACAACAAGAAACATAGCACTTCTTATTGTAAAACCTACAAATATGCATGCGTTCATATCTAACTTATTTTATTGACGGTTTTGATTTCAGTTTCTTTTTTTTTATAAAAACGACGTCAAACCGCATCGATTGCGTTTTTAACCCACTTTGTCGTCATTATCTGAAGTATTAATGCTATAAAAACTCGGTAGTGGATGGTAAATTGTGTGCATAATATGCAAGGTCAGCTTTGAAGTGTGTCGGAAATAGAAGCTGTTTGTTACGTGAAGTACGTACTTGTCCACCGCTGCAATGCAATCCATCCATGAACTTCTATCTAATTTCATGCTAATGTTCCCCATAACGACTTTATTGTAGTCAAAATGCAAACACACGTTTAAATGATGCATCCAGTACACAAATATCGTCGGTCAATATTTTTATGCATATCCCGTAATGCATATGACGTAGCAGTATTAGCCTCTAGCAAGGAGGAGTTAGCTTTAAATAAATAGTAAGCGGTATTGACAAAACAGTATTGTATGAAAATATATTAAAGTAAAATAAAAATACTGGTATGCAAGGGAGGAAAAAGTAGGGAAAGAGCAAATATAAAGATAGGACACGAAAGATTAGAAGAAGTGGCTGAGCTCAGGTATCTAGGAAGTCAGATAAGTCAGGACGAAAGGAAAAGTAGATAAATAAAGCAGAGAATGACGCAGGGTCGAGTCGCCTTTAGAAATTCGAAAAAGATTATTAGTTAGAAGCGTTCGAAATGTGTTGTTACTGGCGAATGATGAGGATACCGTTGATAGAGAAGGTTAGAATTGAAGAGGTATTAGAAAGAATAGGAAAACAGAGGATTCTATGGAAGTCCATAAGAAATAAGCGAGATAGGTTGGTAGGACACCTTCTCAGGCATGAAGGTCTAGTCAAAGACATATTAAAGGCAGAAACAGGAGTTAAGAGGAGTAAAAGTACACCTAGATTAGATTATTGTTCGCAAATAGTTAACGATGTGGAATGTTCTAGTTTTAGGGAAATGCAAAGATAAGCTCAGGATAGGAAGGAGTGGAGGTACGTGTCCAACCAGTCTTAGGACTGACGACCTTATGTTGATAATCCCATAATATACACGGTATCACGGAAACCATTTATACTTTACTAGCTTTTATCCGCGGCTTTCACTCGCACTGATGTCTTAAATATGTTCTTAAGTCTTGACCAGGATCATCGGGATAAAACTAAAGTTTGTTTAAAAAAAAAGTTTATTTAGTTTTATTGAGATAAAAAGAAATTTTTTCTATCACTCGGATACTTTGTAGCTTTAAAGGAGTTTTGAGACTAGAGATTCGTCGCGTACTTACCCGGTTTGGATTCGGTATCGGTGGATCAGGCACTTTTTAGAATCCGGCCGGGTATCGGATAACCAGGTACTCGACAAAATCATTATCCTGTCCATCTGTAGTTGAAACTCACCATTAGAGAGCAAATACTTACTCATCCTCCTACTTCACCAATATTTGATGAGAATTATGAGTAGAAACGTTCAAGTCGACATTATGAAAGGATTGACCATGATCAAGCACATAAACAGATTGTTTTCGAAAGGAAATATTTGCAAGTTGATCATAGCCTGACACATTTTCAGTTTAATCGTTTATCAGTACTACTTTATTGTTCCAAATTTCTCTCGATTTATCGTTGATATCTTCTTAAAATTTCATCGAGACAACATTCACTCCAAGCAAGTTTGCAATCTTCTTGGTTATAGTGAGTGTCAAATCTTCCAGATTACACAACATTCACACTTTCAAATGAATTTACAATTAGTTGAAAATTTGACAGAACAATATTCGTCCAAAAGGAACACCTCCTCCCGTCGAGTTAATTGGTATACACTCCAATAGTTGTCACTGTCCAGCTCCATTTGAGTACTGTATATATTTATTATTATCCATAGATCAATCTAGTTGTTAATTTTGGACAGCTTTTTAAACTAAAGTTTATTAGTATAACTTATGCCTAAAGTTTTTGTAAAACAAAACGAAATGATAAAATGATTACTATTATAGTCGTAAATCATTGGTGTGCCGTGTTTTAACAATAATTAAAAATGATAATAATCAATGTGTAGGTATACATTTATCGCTCAAAAGATACTAATCCGTCATGTACGTAGCTATCTACTTATTAGCCTAGTAAGTATTNTGCAGAATAACTATAATACTTGGTTCTAATTTGATCTTTGCGCATTTTTGTTTACTTAATATTTTATTCAATTATTCAAGAATGATATTGTTTTTGACTATTCTCCATTTCATCCCTTACTTTGAATATTATTAAATAAAGTTCAAGACAATTAATAGTTGGAAGGTCTTTATTTATGGAGAACCAACACTAAATCAATGTTTATTTTAATATTATGTACCAGTTACAAGCAACGAACTATTTGAAACGTTTTCTTACATAACTAAAGAACTTACCTTGAAAAAACTTCCCAAATAGAGGCAAGGGGTGTTGGTTCTTAAAAAATAGAAAACTTCAAACCCTTAATTGCCTTGAATTTTATTATATTATTATATTAACCAAACTAAGGGATAAAATGGAGAATATAATCTAGTGCAGTTTGAAAATTTCTTAGATTAGTCCACAATATCACGTGATTTAACAAAACCTCGATCAACTACCAATAAATTTTATTGTCGTTCCACGCGAGTGAAGAAAGACATGTTCAGCACTCGGAAGTTGTTATTAGATAACCTAATATTACCTATACATACGAGTACAAGTTTAATAATTTATTCACTAGTTCGTGATTCCGCGCTTTCTTTCTTAATTGTGTGTAGGTATGTATACATTTTATCGATGTTGAAATTGTCTGTCTATTCCACCACACAATGAGTCATGCACGTGAAATAATTGTGATAATAAGGTTGTTGAGCGTTATTGTGATTGGCTAGTGAGAAAATGTTTGTATACTTAATAAACAAATGGAATTCATTAAACCGCAATATACATGAATAGTGCCAAACTTTTTTTTGTGACTTATTACAATGTTCATCAGACGATTTTTAATTATTTAATAACTATATTTACTATAATCTCACATAACTCAAAAGCCTTAAATTCCATGATAATAATACAGTATCCCGCACCTAGGTAGGAAAAGTAATGTAATGGTCTTCTGGGTTTTCAGCAGAGAATTGGGAACTGTTTTCGTAGCACTGCTTTATTTATTATATTTACAATTATTTCTTAACATTAACTAGATGTCGAAATTTTAATAATAAAATACTTGATTAATGATTTAGTAATTTCTAGATTTAGAAATAAAATTGACGAATTAGTAAATTTAGAATATTGACTGGCTATCGATTTATCTGAACTGTACTTAACTGTCTTCATTGAACTTAACAATACAAAATCGAAAATGTTTCCGTTATTTGTTATTCTCAAGCGAATCGTAATTATCTACTTCAAACATTTAGAAAGTCTAAACACTATTGATTTTGTAAATTGTGATTTTATCCAAAGTTAATAGATAATGATAACTACAAAATGTGGTAAATAATTGTTTACCAATTTCTTTAATGATATCTGAGGATAATTTAATAAAATGTTGAAGTAATATTATGAATACAGAGTGTTACAAATTTATAATAGTTATGGGTAGGTACATGATTGTATTTGTTCGATATTTTGTTTTCACAATAAACACAGGTTAAGTTAAGTTTAATCAAAATATAAAAGACAAAAGCACACAAAAAGAAAAGATGTGTCGCAGACAAAACAAACTTGATGACTAACTAGATAAAACAAACTTAAGCCTACAAAAATTATCCCCCGATCTACCCCTTGGACATTAGATTTTAAACTTATCCTAACCGAAACATTCAAACAGTCCAATAACAACAAACCTTATAATTACTCTAAAGGGTCTGCACGTTCCCATGTATGTAATGTGATCCTTCCGGGATCACTTTAATAATTTACTGATCCAGTCTACCACTGTCATCTTCGAACTGTTCTTTAAAGAAAGGTGTACTGCGTCTCAATGACGCCAAACTCCGGGTACGACCACCCTCAAACAAGACACACGCAAACGAACTGACCCATAACTACATCTAAACTACAAAATTACGATCATCAATAATATACATATACACAAAAACTCAATAGTTTTTACCACCCCTTGAGTGGGAAATGAAATTTTCTTGGGAAAGTTGTTTAGAGGTCATATTCATCGAGAAAATCGTGAAAGCTCTTTTTTGGACAAAGTAAAATCGCATACAACGAGGGTTTGTTATTATGTGTTGGAAATCAACGATGAGTTTAGTTCTATAGAAATATGTATTCGTATTGTCGAGGTCACTTTAGGCCACATCTGGGTTTTATGGCCCTAAGGAGGCTGCAGAGACTTGTACATTTTAAAAGTTAGTTCCTAAGAAGCTCCCTTAGAGTTAATACGTTTTCTGTTGTTACTGACCAATAATGTACAATTGGAGTTCTACTATTTTTAATTACTATTACAATTAAACCACCGAACCATTGCCAATCTTAATATAACCAACAATATGTATTCTACATATATCCTGAAATTAAACTTCCTATTGCCATAAAAAATTTGCTTGAGAAGGTGTGATAATCCATTTAACTAAAAGAGCATTTGTTTACAATGTCGTTGAAATATAACAGGCATCCAAACATCAAATACAACATCCTAAGAAAATAAGCAAACACCGAATTCGGTAGGTAGGTGTGTACATTATAAAAACGACGCGAGCTGTGAGATATCTACATCCACGCCGCGTACTTCCTGAGTAACTAATCTGTTATTATTATTATGCTTCATGCATGTAGCAGTATACAAAAACCGCTTTTATAAAAATAAACTTGAACAAATACATATGTATTTCCTCTAAACTTCAAATAACCAATTAAGATTAAGTAGTTATTCCTTAATCAGGTCCGTGACCAGGATTTTATATATGAGGGGGGGGGGGAGTATTGGTTTACAATTTAATGTTTATTAACCCTTATCTACTGATAATGGAATGAAAGAATAATCGTGCTAGTGCTCCTTGTACAATGTTACCTGCGGGGGTTTTGAATCCTTATAGCACAGAAATGTTCGTCATAAAAACGTTAAAATAAAAGTTAAAATTGTAGAAAAACACCAAACATGTTTTTGGTCAGTCCTAAAATTAATTGGACACGCACCTCCATTCCTTCCTATCCTGAGCTAATATTTTCATTTCATGAAAACTAGAACATCCCACATCCTTATTTGCGAACAGTAATCTAATCTAGGTCTATCTCTACTCCTCTTAACTCCTGTTTCTGCCTCTAATATGTCTCTGACTAGACCTTCATACCTGAGAAGGTGTCCTACCAACCTATCTCGCCTATTCCTTATTTACATCCATAGAGTCCTCTGTTCTCCTATTCTTTCTAATACCTTTTCATTTCTAACCTTCTTTATCCACGGTATCCACATCATTCCAACCTTTTCTTTTCCACCGCGCCAACCGTCCATCGTACAGCGCCGCGCTCCAAAGATACACCGTTAACAATCTTTTTCGAATTTCTAAATTGACCTTTCGCGAGCATAGAAGTAACTTCTTTTTATTGAAGGCGACTCTACCCTGCACTATTCTCTGCTTTGTATCCCTATTNATGTATATACTTATCTGTTTTTGTCATCAAATTCAAGATCAGTTTCAGCAATTAAATGCGTCCACCGTTAATGGTTAATAATTATTTTAATATTACGTGTGCGTCATCAGTATAGATAGTATAAACAATCCGATGAATACTGACTGAAATTAGTTTTTGCAGGATTATAAGTAGTCATTATATTCGAAAATTGAATTTTTGGAGAAGCGTAAAAACTTGCGACGGTTAATTGGTAATTAAATTTCCTTTTAGGGAAAACTTTAATAACATCATCCCTCTCAGTTTTTACTTTGTTACCCTTAATTATGCAAAGGTATCATAAATGGCTCTAGCTCGTCCATTAGTGTAATACAAATTGACAACCTTTTAGCTCCAAGGCATGCATAATTCCTGCCTGTAGCTGAACTTCGTCCAACAACTCCATCCAAGTTTGGAGTTCGTATTATTCCAGGAATTCCGATTACTCGCGTACCATATACTACGTAATTCCGTGGCAAAATTCCGGTAATCAAAAGTGACAATGAAATTCTGCTATGGTTTGCATTCCTGCTATTTCTCAGTGGAACCCAACATACAAAAAAGTAGAACATTCGCCTTTGGGTGGTTAAAATTTGAATTTGAACAAATGTGGATTGAAACAATAATACCATAATTGCATACTATTATTTTCTTCTTTTCTCACTTGTAGTAGGTGAATACAAATAAGTTCATGCTAAATAACTCACAAATGTATTGTACCTAATATTAAACATGCTGTGTTTTCCGAAGTGGGGTATGTGATGGTTGTATTAGGAAATGTTCGTGCTGTTCCATATGTATCAAAAATTGCCAATTTTTGTAAATTAATCTATGTCAATATATATGAATTTCGTAATGCTTCAATTGTAATTCCATCATCATAGGGTCATCATAGAGTATTGGTCAGTACTGGACACGCATCTCTACTTCTCTTAACTCCTGTTTCTGCTTCTAATATATTTCTAACTAGCCCTTCATGCCTGAGAAGATTGTAGTTCCACATTTCTTTTATTTATTTTGCGCTGGGTATACAGTTTTGGATTTGCTGTTTAAAATTTTCGGTGTTTGATATACTTAGAAGCACGTATTAAGTTGATTGATTTATTTGGTGGTTTTTGATGTGATGTCAAGTCCTTTACGTATATACATACATACGTCTATTCCGTGTAGCAAAAATTAGGTGTATGCCCAGCACATTTTCAGGTTTGTATTTATTAGTGTTATTGTGATTATAGGATACTCAACCCTTACATTACAATCAACTTGTAAGTACATTAAGAAAAAAAAAAGGTGGAGACAGACAATAATTATCATATAAAAGCAGATTAGGTTTATGGTTTATTTAAATCATCAGACGTGATAGTAGTAGTAGTAGTCTGATACTATGTGTCCCATTCAATTTAGAGTTATAGTTGTAAGTATTTAGCAGTTTAGTCCTGTTTTCCTTTTTTGATGGGAAAATATAAAAAGAAAAGTGTCAGGAATTGTACTCTACTATAATATTAATGGTCTGTACTAGTAATTTTTTCTGGAATGCACGGAATTTATGTCAAGTGCATTGGAATTTTATAGTTCTATAGGAGAAGATACGTATTAAAAGATACACACGTTTTATTTAAAACTGTAGACAATGTTGGTGTAATTTATACATACATATCCACTTATGGTATTAAGTGCCTTTTGAGTCATAATGCAGACCTTGCCCTTGTTTCGTCAAGGAATTTAACGTCTGTTTTCTGTTCAGATGCTGTTACAGCAACAGCTTCGGTTTCAAACCTGTTACTTCTCATAAACACTCAGATGTTTTAGATTAAGTATATACGAAAGCACATGTGCACAATGCAGAACTGCTTCTGAATATAGCACATTTTCTGAAATCGTTTATTTCTATTGAGAGATTTATCTTAACATCAGTAGTATACATACGTACACGGAGAGAAAAACCTTAAAAAAATTACCATACTCGTCACTATACAGTGAGTGAAAGAAATATGTAATTTTTTGAAGTGAAACTTCTTTACGCACTGTAGGCTAAGTTCGTAACGAAATCATGCAACGGATGTCCCCCCTCTACTCGGCCACTTAGTCGAATTCGTAATGGGGATCGCTTGAGCCGTGAGCGCGCTTTAATGCAACGTTCGTTACAGGCAACTACGGCATGTACAGTGTAAAATTTAAATTCATAGTGTACAAATAATACCATTAAACCAATTCCTTAACCCCTATCCCGGTATGTTTGAAGAAATTTCACTTCAGTAGCGTGTTGTATAATTACACGTTGTATTTTTTTTTTTGTATAAACTTTACTGGAAAGTTTAGGAATTTCACTGTGCTACCATGTTAATTTTTCCACTGTCAGTCAAAGGCAAACATATTTTTAGACAGTATGATAAGTTTTCTTACGATGTTAGAGGGGATGTCTTCGAAACGAAATTACCTACATAGCTCGAATTGTCTCTCTAGAAAGCCATGAAGAATTTCAATGTTATCGTTAAAAAAATATGATCCTGATTGAGCAGAAAGAATATGTTTTTTGGTTTAAAAATGATTTTTATCTTCATTTACCTACTCGAATTTTGAAATCTTTTTGTTTTCATTAATTTTTTTTTGATTGCTTAACGTCAACTCCTTGGTATCTCTTTTAGGTAAGGCAAAGCGTTCACCGAACGTGGAAACCACACATTTTCTTTACGGCATGTTTTATTTTTTTATCGTCATGCTAAGGCACACTTTCAGCGAACTCGATAACAAATATTGTCCACCACCCCTCTATAAATGATTTATTTTGATTAAAAATATCGATAAGAATGATTTTCTATCATAATGAAAAATTTTAAGAATTGCCAAGTAAGATAAAGATGAACTGCGAACATCACATGTACGCAGACCCCCTTCTAGTGTCCGACCGAAACTGGTTTTTACAACCGAAACCGAAACTTCCTTATAAGGATCATGTTTTGAGAGAAAAATAAAGAAGACGTTATTATAATCAGTCAGTTTTATTTTTTTATCTTTAAATCACATAGCTCTGCAGTCTTTGACATTTTCACTTATTGATAATCAAATCAAAATCAACATAACAACCCCTCATTTTAGGAAATACTTTAATTGCGCTTTAAAAATACTTCTGAAAGGTTCCTAATTTTATGAAAGTCTGGAATATGGTNAGGATAGGAAGGAGTGGAGGTACGTGTCCAACCAGTCTTAGGACTGACGACCTTATGTTGATAATCCCATAATATACACGGTATCACGGAAACCATTTATACTTATACTACTAGCTTTTATCCGCAGCTTCACTCGCACTGATGTCTTAAATATGTTCTTAAGTTCTGACCAGGATCATCGGGATTAAACTAAAGTTTATTTTTCTATCCCTCGGATACTTTGTAGGTTTAAAGGAGTTTTGAGTCTAGAGATGCGTCGCGTACCCGGTTTGGATTCGGTACCCGGCGGATCAGGGACATTTTAGAATCCGGCCCGGTATCGGATAACCAGGTACTCGGCAAAATCATTATCCTTTCCATCTGTAGTTGAGACTCACCAAAAGAGAGCAAGTACTCACTCATCCTCCTACTTCATCAATATTTGATGAGAATTATGAGTAGAAACCATGATCAAGCACATAAACAGATTTTTTTCGGAAGGAAATATTTGCAAGTTGATCATAGCCTGACACATTTTCAGTTTAATCGTTTATCAGTACTGCTTTATTGTTCCAAATTTCCCTCGATTTATCGTTGATATCTTCTTAAAATTTCATCGAGACAACATTCACTCCAAGCAAGTTTGCAATCTTCTTGGTTATAGTGAGTGTCAAATCTTCCAGATTACACAACATTCACACTTTCAAATGAATTTACAATTAGTTGAAAATTTGACAGAACAATATTCGTCCAAAAGGAACACCTCCTCCCGTCGAGTTAATTGGTATACACTCCAATAGTTGTCACTGTCCAGCTCCATTTAAGTACTGTATATATTTATTATTATCTATAGATCAATCTAGTTGTTAATTTTGGACAGCTTTTTAAACTAAAGTTTATTAGTATAACTTATGCCTAAAGTTTTTGTAAAACAAAACGAAATGATAAAATGATTACTATTATAGTCGTAAATCATTGGTGTGCCGTGTTTTAACAATAATTAAAAATGATAATAATCAATGTGTAGGTATACATTTATCGCTCAAAAGATACTAATCCGTCATGTACGTAGCTATCTACTTATTAGCCTAGTAAGTATTTACAAGCTGCTCTATTTATTTGTCGATGTGCCTAAATTTATTTATTAAATATATTTTATTGCTATTACGGGGAGACTCTACCGATCCAACTTTATATTTAGCCATCTTGGCCGTTCTGGTCGAGATCGTGATCGATTGACCAATAACTATTCGTTGGCTTGTTAACTGGTGTTGATGCAGTTGCTATTGCAATGCAAGAATGATGAGAGTCGCCGTACAATCCAGACACGACGACTATGACGACGACAAAATACCACGAGCGTGTCTAATTTTGCCAATCGATATTCACGTCCAATTATAGGTAATAAGATACCGTAATTGACATGGCAGAAAATCATGTTCAACTGCACTTAAACTACATTTCTGCTTTTTCTCCTTTTATCTATTATTAAACTAAATTCGCCTTTAAAAAATGCAATTGCCAACCTAATTTCCTGAATGCATATCACCGTTAATTGAAGTAATTCTCGTCAAATTACCTCAGAAAGTCATTCATAAAGCAGGTACATCTGTATAGAACGCCCTGTATAATTAATTATATTGTTTTATTTTCGGTACAAAAACTGTAGGTATGCCGTTATACAGGGTGTCCCAGATAATATAGACCAAAGCAAATGAATCTTATCTAAATAAAACAGTAAAACCCAAAATTCCACGCTAAAACGCGTCTCGATATCCAAAGTGTGCAAATATCAATTTTAAGAAATTAATATGTTGTTGCTCTATCTGATTTCATTATTTTCCATACCATCTAAAACATGACTCATTGTTAATTTTCCCAACCACATCTTACTTTTTCTTTCTTCCTCATTCTACCAGTATTTATTCTCATTGCGTTCGATTTTCATTAAAAACTATGCTGTAGGGTCGAATATCTTTATTTCAACTCAAGTACGCCGGTCCTACATCCCCCTGTCAATTCACCTCAAGTCTTTCTCTTACACATTTTCTTTGTCATATTAACTATATTTATTCCCACATTTTTCTATTCCCCCATTTTTGTTTTATTTTTCTCTACATACTCCAAAGCTTTTACACTCCTTTTATTCATACCTCTCTTATGCCTGTTTCTTACAAACTCTCTAAGCTTTATACTTGCTTGCTTNTACCCCTACCTCACCGTATTTTCCAAAAAAAAATATACCTCTCTTTCATGACTATATATATTAATAATATACCCTCAACTCGCCACTACTGTATAGTACTACAATTGCTATTGTTTTCATGAAGAAATTTGAGGTTTTGTAAGCTTTCTTTTTTTGAACTAAATAGTTACCTAAAATCGTAAATTAATTTTATGTTTGGTAGCAGTAAAGTTAGGAAACGTTTCCGTATTCAGAGTAAACGGTTTATAACTCGCTTCCGTTTTTGGACTGCTAACATTAAAAGGAAGTCTGTCAGTATACCTAACTGATCGTGAGCGCACTTATTAAATGAAGCAACTGCGTAATATAAATTAACGAGTTTACTTCCACCGAATTGCTTCTCACAAATTCTGTGGGGCTTCTGTTTTAACAAACATCTGCCACTAAACAGTGCTGCCAGGACTTTAATAACGAATGTACAGATAGCATACGCATGTAAAAGCAGTATTCGCTCATAAATTATTCCTCGGTTTAATTCATAATTAATAATTAATCATGGCCATCGTGGTAGATGGATACAACTTATTATGTATTATGAATTCCAATTGATCAAATATGAAATGTACGATACATCATGGCTATACCATTATGTACAGTGTACATACTGTAATAAATATTAAACAATTTGAATGAAAATTTTATACACATTACGATGACTGATCGTCAACTTGACGCGTACAATATTCTTTAGCGTCGCACTAAGAATAATTTGGTAATATGCAGATATCTATTTTTTTGAGTTTTATGAAAATTATTTGACATAATTTCTACTACTAAGTAATTGAAGTAATGAAGTATTTTCATATATTTCTTTTTAACACCTTTTTCAAAATATTAGACCTTGTATACTTGCCTGACTCTTATTTTTTATTAAATTTTAAAACACTAATTTTTCTTTTTGTAATCTGTTTGTTACACAAACTAAAATCTAAATGAATGCGGTATTTCAACCCTCATTATTTTCTACAGCAAAGTAACAAGTCACATATTGTTGCCTACCTCACCCTCAATGAGGGTCTTTTAATGATTCAAAGATATTCATCTTTGAATCCGAGCCCCCACCAGTTTCTCCCTTGTCGATGTCAGTAATGCATTTTTTTTTTAATAATTCTTCGGTAGGTACTTGTTATATATATACGTACTGTGCATAATTAGAATAAATACGTTTATCAAACAATTCTGATTTTGTTATTGCTCGCTTCTTATATAGGTATATTTAGAGTTATAGTTGTAAGTATTTAGCAGTTTAGTCCTGTTTTCCTTTTTTGATGGGAAAATATAAAAAGAAAAGTGTCAGGAATTGTACTCTACTATAATATTAATGGTCTGTACTAGTAATTTTTTCTGGAATGCACGGAATTTATGTCAAGTGCATTGGAATTTTATAGTTCTATAGGAGAAGATACGTATTAAAAGATACACACGTTTTATTTAAAACTGTAGACAATGTTGGTGTAATTTATACATACATATCCACTTATGGTATTAAGTGCCTTTTGAGTCATAATGCAGACCTTGCCCTTGTTTCGTCAAGGAATTTAACGTCTGTTTTCTGTTCAGATGCTGTTACAGCAACAGCTTCGGTTTCAAACCTGTTACTTCTCATAAACACTCAGATGTTTTAGATTAAGTATATACGAAAGCACATGTGCACAATGCAGAACTGCTTCTGAATATAGCACATTTTCTGAAATCGTTTATTTCTATTGAGAGATTTATCTTAACATCAGTAGTATACATACGTACACGGAGAGAAAAACCTTAAAAAAATTACCATACTCGTCACTATACAGTGAGTGAAAGAAATATGTAATTTTTTGAAGTGAAACTTCTTTACGCACTGTAGGCTAAGTTCGTAACGAAATCATGCAACGGATGTCCCCCCTCTACTCGGCCACTTAGTCGAATTCGTAATGGGGATCGCTTGAGCCGTGAGCGCGCTTTAATGCAACGTTCGTTACAGGCAACTACGGCATGTACAGTGTAAAATTTAAATTCATAGTGTACAAATAATACCATTAAACCAATTCCTTAACCCCTATCCCCATATGTTTGAAGAAATTTCACTTCAGTAGCGTGTTGTATAATTACACGTTGTATTTTTTTTTTGTATAAACTTTACTGGAAAGTTTAGGAATTTCACTGTGCTACCATGTTAATTTTTCCACTGTCAGTCAAAGGCAAACATATTTTTAGACAGTATGATAAGTTTTCTTACGATGTTAGAGGGGATGTCTTCGAAACGAAATTACCTACATAGCTCGAATTGTCTCTCTAGAAAGCCATGAAGAATTTCAATGTTATCGTTAAAAAAATATGATCCTGATTGAGCAGAAAGAATATGTTTTTTGGTTTAAAAATGATTTTTATCTTCATTTACCTACTCGAATTTTGAAATCTTTTTGTTTTCATTAATTTTTTTTTGATTGCTTAACGTCAACTCCTTGGTATCTCTTTTAGGTAAGGCAAAGCGTTCACCGNCTGCTTTATTTATTATATTTACAATTATTTCTTAACATTAACTAGATGTCGAAATTTTAATAATAAAATACTTGATTAATGATTTAGTAATTTCTAGATTTAGGTATACATCTAGCTGAAACTGCAGCTTTTAGTAAGATGTACTACTGGTATTTTTTTTATTTAAAAATATAGGTTTGTGAGAAAATCACTGAACAGTAAAAACAAGTTCTCTAATAAAATGTTTACTAATCGGCGGAAAATCAACCTACAGCAAATGTTCAAACGTTAAAATCGCTTTGTATTCGCAAATACAGTAGATTCCGCTTATAATGACATCGAAAGGAAATGACAAACACATAATACTAAGCGAGCGTCATACAAAGCATAGTCTTGGAAAATTATTAGTTTAATAGACAGAAAAACTACAAGTTGTATATATTTATTAACAGAAAAAGAAAAAGAACGATGAATTGTAATATCAATATACACAAGAAGGGTCAGAAAAATGAGCGAAAATGTTATTAATCATTTGGGTCACTATAGCCGGATATAATTTCTTGAAAATCAGTCGGTCAGTCGAAACACTCCTATAGAGAATTTAATATGAAAACCAAACTTAACACTACAATTACTTCATATTAAGCGGTTGGTCAATATAGGCGAAGTCATAATAAACGAACTGCACGGTACTTCTACAGACTCATTACAAAACGAAAGTACGAAAAAGTCCCTTCAACCATGCTTCCGAAAAACCGGATATGCTTCCCGGTCGAAGAATCGCCTACGTTGTAAAGGGAACTCCACGCGAACACTTTTTCTTCCGTTCGTAAAGCTCGTCTGGCCGACAGTAGCCTCGACTTCTCGCACAATGTCACCAGTCCCTGCTGCCCGCTACATTTTTTATAATGGAGATACATATTTAATTTTATAACTAGTTTAGCACGTATTTGTTGTTATTAAAAAACTGAACAAGAGGACACATTTTCAATTAACTTACACTATTTAGAAGCGAATCCAAAAAATTTAAAAAATTTCATTGAAACTTCCGTATTGTCAAAAAAATGTGGTTATTGAATGCAGTCATAAGGAAAATCCTGATAGGCATGCCTTATTATTGACTTTCAAGCCACTAATTGTTTGATAAGGGTAAGAAAACATATAAATAGTAAAAACAAACGTTCTGGTAAATTTTCAAGTAAATTTCGTTCTTCCCCATAAAATATGGATGGTGGAATTTTATACTTGCTTGCTTTCCTTGGCTCCTCCACTATTTCTCCACATTTCGTTCCTTTTCTTAAAATACAATCAGTAGTGCTTCTTTCCAACTTTAAAATCACTAATTTTTTTTGTAAATATTCCCCAATTGTTTGTACCTCTTCCAAATTCATTAAAATAACACTTATTTCTACAGTACTCAATAAGTTCATAGTTCTTTGTTGATTATTTCTGTATAGTCTCTGTCTGATTCCCCATATTCTTCCTGGTATCATTATTGCCTTTTGTATTTAATTATATTTACTTATATGTGTATCATCTTTGTCATGAACAAAGACAGTGTTGCTTTCTTTCCAACATATATCCCAGGCTCTTTCTATTTTTTTACCCTTCTATTTTTACTTCTCTTAAATCCTTCATTTTTCAGCCCCTTGTCTCTCCAAATTTCATCACTTTTGTTGTTTATTTAATTTCAGTAATCTTGACATTCCTTCAAAAACATCAAAACAGCTCGCTAGCAAAACAATGTAATTTTGACCCTACCTTTTTCCTTCCAGTAATTCTTCCAGCCTCCTTCACCCTTTCCATTGTTCCCTCCAAGTCACTTACATGAGTATATATTAAACATTTGCTCACTTATTTTACATTCTTTCCTTGCTGCATTATTCATCCAGTGTTTTTTAATTCCTTTTTATTTATCCTTAACTTATGCCCATTACTACATTACTTTCTCTATAAGTTCCTCATACATCTGTTTTGCTTTTTTTCAACATTCAATTTGTAGTTTTGTTTTCAACGGCAACACAGAATGGGATGCAGGGTGACTAGCGACTGGAAAATCGGGAAGAAGCCGGAAAATTTGTCAAGCGTACAAAAGTGTTTCAAATTCAAAATTATCGTTTTTATTTTGTCCCTGCAGTAATAAGGACTTTAAAAAATTGAATATGTTTATTCCTAAGATTTACGTTTTTTTTTTTTTTTCGACTTGGCTCTGGTAGGTACATTTTATAGACAAAAGTTCATGTATTAACTTTTTAACGTTTTTTCGAGAATAAATAATAATTAAACTATTTTTAGCTCACCCTGTACAGTGATCCTCTTCGCATTATGTGCATAATATCTATTAAAAAAATTAATTTCTTTCAGTACGTACCTACTGTACATAGGTCGTTAATTATTGGCCACATTTTATTGTAACTAATGACTTCATTATATCACCTAGATTCTCTGCTATCGCTAGAATGAATCTGCTATATTTTTTATTCCATTAAAAACGCGTTTATTTTAACGAGTTCCTTGAGAAACTCTTTGTATTATCCCTTTCTCCGTCCTTCATTCTTTGAAAAAAAAACTGCGGAGCTAATCATTATTTCATTTCTTTCGCACTTAATTATTATCCCTTACTAAAGAAACAAAGCAAATTCTACTTAATTACATAAAATTACTGAGTGGTGACTGGATATAAATGTAGGTAAAAGAAACAATGGTAATATTAATTATCATTGTTTGTAAATTTTACAGCTCCTAGATTTAAAAGGAACAAGTAAAGCAATTATACTATGAATCCTAGGGAACATTATTAGGGATCGTATATATTACGTCAACTGTTTTTACAACCTTTAAAACCCTTGCCCCCTTTACCACGTTCGTGGTCTTTCTCCTGACACGTCCCCCCGAAATTGATTATTATTTAAAGCCAACATTCTTTTTGATATGCCTGAATAACATTAATAAGAATTTGAACACCGTCTTGGCAAAGATATTTATTTGAAAAGTTATAAAAAGTTCAACATCTATTTTATTTTGTTCAAAAAGAATTAATATAAAGTGTTAATCAAAAAATAGTCGTCTAGCACTTTATAGCTGTATTCATGTTCATCATTCGAGTACGATATGAACATTGTAAAATCTTGTATAGATTATGATACAACTAAAAAAGCGGAATTTTTGTAAGTAATAATCCTTAGCAACCCTAATTGTGGCTCTTATTCCATGACGTTTACTTCAAACGATGAACGAATTGTTAAATATAAATAAATAAATTTCAGACGATACTTTCTGAAATTCAATTCTTCGAATATCTAATTCACAATATCGGTAAAGTTCACATTGATATATCGACATTTCTGCTTTAAAAATATCGATGTGTTACACCCCCAGAGAATATCGCCAAGCCTAGAGAAATTGCTCCCATTTGTTGAAAAATAGCCTGAAAACTTTGTATAGAATTTCCACGTAGAATGAAATTCTTTGATCCTTTAACGATATATTGGTCCATATGTGCCCATCAAAGCACATTCATTTCCTATCAGGAAATCATTCTGGATCATACGGAATTGCACACATCTAAAGTGCGATATGCGATCGATAAATAATTACTTCTCAACCACTCATCAAAAATTTCCGTCAATTGATTGGATTTATAGGCAGCAGACGTCGCGTCGTGTTGTATTTATGGGTAGGTGAACCCACCGATCTGCCCATTTGGGAAGTAAAAAATAAATTCTGGCTTCACAGCGAGCCAACTTCAATCAAAACGCTTCGTTCCGTGCAGGAAGTCGTTAATGACGTGTTAACATGCTGAAAAAAAGACAACCGCGACAATTATTGCTCCAGAGCAACGATAGAAAGCCACGTGACGACGCGACACGAGCATGATATGCCCAGTGCCCACGCATCTGAATTTTGATTCGTTTTTAGTCGATGCCATTAAGTCTGGCGTTTTTTATTTATGTTATTTTTGTTTTGCTTGATCATTTTGACAGAGGTATAGTTGCAAAAAGTAGGTGGAAATCGGGGAAACTTGTTTGAATTGAACTTTGTATTGGATTGGATTCATGCATTAAATATAAAGAAGAAAAGGTTAGCAAATAAAGGATTCTTCAGTAAAGAACTGATAAAACTGACACGACTGAAGGAATATCAGATTGAGTTTAATTTACATCAAAAAACTGTAACAACCGGCAAGTCAGGGAATTTAAACAGCTGATGTGCAGTATGTGATCGGTATTCCGGAATATTTGAAAGGTAACATCTGGAGGCACTGTGGAGTAGTATTGCAACGGACCTCTGCTACCGCTTCTGCAATTACGGAAGTTCCGCATACATACACCTCGTTCCGCATTTATATAACGAAAGCTTATCAGAAATTAAAATATTCTTATTTCTTATCTTTTTAAAAATTTGTAAAAATTTGTTACTTTTATCTGTTATCTGAACTTGATCATTTTCAAAACACAATTTAAATGAAATTGCACTTGCAAAATTGAATGTTGTGCAGGTTCCTGCGCCAGCTTTTAACCAACCCTTCTGTAACATTGTGAACATATTATTATCAACCGTTTATATTTATGAAGTGTTCGTATCAATGCAGCGTTATAGCCGGCAATTGTTTTTAATAATAATATTGTTGCTATGCAAATAAGTTTGTAGGATTTTAGCGCCTAAATCTATATCTAAAGCAAAACAACGTAGGAGATAAAAAAAGTGTACACAAAAAAGTAGACCAGTTAACAAGCGGACAGTGATTAAGAACAGTTCCCGCGTTATCTTATCCACGAAACACACATACCTATTTGTGACCTTGGCAACGTCTGATACATAGACAAGTCAATTGTACGTAATGATTGGTAATAATCTGCACTGACAAACTTCCACAGTTCTGTCAACTATGTTTAGAAAAAGACAACATGAAAAATGCGAGGATGAAAAAAAAACATGAACGAAGTGACACATCAAATTAGTGAATATCTGCGTGGTGCGTTTGATAGTGTTTGGTGATGATGGTTAATTTTGTATTTTAACCATCAAATATTGCCTGGAACGTGGAACTGTTTACAAGATCCTTCTTGTCTCCAAATGTAAGTCATGGTATAAACCTCTAGGCAATTTGCCGCTTAATCCAAATAAGACTTCGAAATTTAAACCTTTTTGGCTGTAGTGAATGAAATCCACAGAATGAGGGAAATGGGTATTAAAATAAGGAAATAGATAGCAAATAAACATTATTCTTAAGTTGACGTTATCTAACATACCGTATATTATTTAAATGCGTTTTAAACAACTCCAGGTGTAATAAATCAAGGGCAGCTGAGAGCCTACTTTACACGTGGATACTACGACACAAACAGACACGTCAAATATTACCTTTAATCCTGAACATTCAAACACAATACGATTGTATTCTGTCTAACGTAGGTATTATGTATCTTGACCTAAAGCTTCGATGATGTCGTCGGTGTTATGCATCCGCGTGTGTGCTTCAGGTGTGCCTACTTCTATCCATCTGTTTACACCTCGATTACCGAAGGAGACCTGGGTGAACAAATTTGAATAATGATAATGAAATAACATTCCTATCAAATCTTACACATTACCGAAAACACAAGTATACATACGTATAGTACGAGCAGATTAAACTGACTTGCAACTTGTAATACAGAAAATACAATGTAAGGTACGTCACCTTTACTAATACATACAATCAAATGGGTAGAACGTAAGTCGTAACTATCTTTGTATGCTGCGTAACAAACATACGTTGAATAATATGAGCAATTGGTCCACACACAATCTCTCGTTAATGTTAATGACTAAATAGCCGCTTGAAAATAATAGTAATAGCATTTATTTGGCGACTAGGCCATTCCGAAAACCTTTACATTCATTACTCTGTTACTGGGTTGTTCGATTTCAATGATTATTTTTTATTGAGTAGGAAATACATGGTGGCAATTAAATTTGCAAGAAAAATTCCGTCCCTAAAGGTAAAAAAATAGGGTATCAATTACCCTGACGTGTGTGGCCGATTAGTTTAGGAGCCCAGTTATTAATACTAAAAGTTTGACGAGTACCCAGCAAAATCACTACGGTTAAAGATTCATGTCTTCATACTGGCAGGTTTTCCACTAAATACTACCCTCATCAATGTCCGAAACCACACTAAGTCCCGTTCAAAAAGTAGTTTAAACACTAAATCATAGAAATTTTAATTCTTGTTTAGAGGATTTTTACTCGAGGGTTTAATCGAAACTTATAATGTTCACAAATACTAAAAGTCTAGAAGGTGACAAAATCATACTAATAATTTATCGTTAATCAAATCCTGATATACCAACAAGCGCAAGAAATTATAACACTTCGCCCATACTAAATGTATTCTTGTTAACAAGAAAAAATAAACCGAAAACCAGTATATCGAAATAACAAATACTTTAGTATAGTAATCAATAAATACTGCAAATTAGGACAAACCTAACCTATCCCATTACAATGTTAATTACCAATTTTCATTACGTAGGTTATTAAATTATTATTCCTAGTGGAATTACCGACACTGTCTTTATCTGGTACTCCACATCCAAACCGAGTACCCAGCCTGTCTCTACTAACAATAAAAGTGTTTATTTTAATCTTATTTTTTTGGTTATCACTTTCTTTTTCTTCGGTTTTTGATTAAAACGTTTTTATAACTCTAATGACTTTACTCTTGCTACTTCCAAATTAGACCTCGTGGTACTTCTTAAGATTCACATCCATTTAACGTTATCATGTTACAGTTTGATGAACAAAGCGATCATCTCAGTGTACAAGGATGTTAATTTATTATTTTTAAAATAGGTCAAACAAGAGAACAGTTTTTACTTGTGATATGAGGCCATGATAGTGTACAATAGCGTTGCAATACTTGGCATTGCCCCGTGTTTCTTTCCCCTATCGCACTGAATTATATTGGCGACGGTAGCGCCCGCTTTATTAGCAAAAGGCTACAGGATCTCCCTCATAAAGTATATATCTTCCTGACTGTTGTTACACGTAAATAAATTGCACTATCTTCTAACTACTTGGCAACCAAACAAAAATCTGTCTTTATACTCGTGTAAGACTTGCAATTTATAAACGGAGATCGTTCGAAAGCTACATACAGTCATACTTGCATGCACATAAACGTGCTGGTGTGGCGAAAACTATACAACTTTTATCAAACTTTTTACTTTAGCGAAAAGTTTCACGTAATATTGCAGACAAATAAATTCCAATGTTAGTCTGACCTCAACCTCGATTCATTATTTGGTCGTGATGCTATAGGTGTATTGTTTATTGTGGAATATATTTATGAGATATCTAGCCATAAGTAACATTTAATTTGTGTTTAATAAGAATGGGGAATATTCAACTATTATGATAATTTGATTGTCGGCCTAATTCCGGACTTCATATGAAATGGAGACGTACCTTCTCTATTGTAATAACTTTTGATTAAATGTTGCTGTTTTCTACTGCCCATGGCGCTTAAATTTGAGGGACGATTAAACCTCAATGATCTCTTTTTTCTTGGATGGAGAAGATTAAAAATGAAGAAGTACTAGAAAGAATAGGAGAACAGAGGACTGTATGGAAGGCAAGAAATAGGCGAGATAGGTTGGTGGGAGATCTTCTTAGGCATGAAGGTCTGGTCTAGTGAGATATATTAGGGGCAGAAACAGAAGTTAAGAGAAGTAGAGGTAGACCTATAGTAGATTACTGTTCGCAAATAGTTAAGGATATGGGATGTTCTAGTTTTAGGGAAATGCGAAGATTAGCTTAGGATAGGAAGGAGTGGAGGTGCGTGTCAAATCAGTCTTAGGAAACAAGCAACTTTTAGGGAGGAGGCTCTTCATATTTTATTGTTACACCTGGACCTCGCTTCACTTTCACTTTCTTTTTAATTTTTTCACTTAGAATTAGAGATATGCACCCGATAGTGCTTTTGCTCAGTACCTTATAACCGGTTCTTCGTTCGGACGGGCTTTTCACTAAATACCACCCTCACCATCGTCCCAAACCACAATTAAGTCGTTTATACATTAAACCAAAGTTGTTGGTTGCCGAATTTTTAACAGTTGAAATACTAAGTCTGCAAGGTGACAAAAATACTAATAAGTTATTGTTAATCAAAACCTGATATACCAACAAGCGGTCTTTTGTTTTCGAGAAAAAATACGTACATAAACTATATATTATCGAAATAGCAAATACTTTAGTATAGTAATCAATAAACAATACCAATTAGGACAAACTACCTTTACCAATACAATCTTAATTACCAATTTTCATTAGATAAGTTTTTGTTATACTTATTAAATTATTATTGTTGGTGTTGGTAGTTTCTTTTTCCTGTGGTAGAATTATCCAGCGTCATTATCTGGTACTCGACCGGATCCTAAAAAAAAGTGCTGTATCAGCCGTGGATCAGATCCAAACCGGGTACCCGGCCCATCCTTACTTAGAACCGGAACTACATGAAGTAGCTAATAATCCCTAGAATGAGCCCTAATCTAAAGCAGTGTAATTTAGTTCCAGCCTGTTGTCCATTCAGCTTCTTAACGCAAAATCATTCATTAATTAATATACATAGGTAAATATACCTAGGTATGTGCCAGCCTACCTACGTAGTTACACAACTCGTTTAAGTATAATCAAGGTTAAATGACTCGATGAAAACGATCTTTGTCCATTATTACATCTTAGAGAGACCGTCGACGGTTATTCTTTTTGTTGTTAGTTAGTGCTTACCTGTTATTCTACTTATTAGCAAGTTCGAGTTACGACCAGTTTTCTTATTCCAAAACAAGTAAAAATTTGTGTTTTCCGATGGTGATGTGGCATTGTAGATTTAGTTACCTGATGAAACCATAAATGGTATAAAAGTACTTTTTGTGAGTAGTTCGTAGTAACAAAAACGGAAAAGTTGCATTGCGTAGTTGAAGTTGTGAACAGTATACCACGCGGTTTAACATTTGTTTAAAGAAAACATGTTCTAAAAGTAACTTCTGAAATTTAGTTTTGTTTTCTGTAGCAGATTATTTATTCTCAACATTACCAAGGTATGTCTTTTCGGTTAAGAATATCTATATTAAGGTATATTTCTGTTTTTTTGTAATCTNACGCGGTTTAACATTTGTTTAAAGAAAACATGTTCTAAAAGTAACTTCTGAAATTTAGTTTTGTTTTCTGTAGCAGATTATTTATTCTCAACATTACCAAGGTATGTCTTTTCGGTTAAGAATATCTATATTAAGGTATATTTCTGTTTTTTTGTAATCTAAAAACTATACAAGTTGCTAATGGTAATTGTTGTTAATTATCGTGCTTTTTTATTTCCTCAAACAGTAATTAAAATATCAATTAATTGTTATCAATACATGTAAAATGTACATACACAAATAGCATGACAACGTCAAAATTGTGAAAATTTTCCGGTCGTATTATCAAGTAGGTATTTACTGTTATTTACAGAATAAAAACAATAAAGATACCTAATGGTAATTGTTGTTAATTATCGTGCTTTTTTATTTCCTCAAACAGTAATTAAAATATCAATTGATTGTTATCAATACATGTAAAATGTACATACATAAATAGCATGACAACGTCAAAATTGTGAAAATTTTCCGGTCGTATTATCAAGTAGGTATTTACTATTATTTACAGAATAAAAACAATAAAGAAACTGTTTAACCGAAAGCATAATAGTATTAACCGCTAAAGCCATACTTCCTGCAGGTTTTGAAGTTTTAAAAATTTCTTTAAAAGCCCGATTTTGAAAATACTTCTTTTCATGAAAACAATTAAAACAGGGATTTAACCAATGTGAAAAGAAGTAGCAAACCATATTTATTTATTCAATGATGATAGGTCATTGTTAAATATAAATCCAAATTTGAATACATGGTTACCGATGTCGATGATGTAAAGCATTTATATTTTAATCATAACGATATTATAGCCCATATCACAGCTTACCCTAACATTTGGTGAATAACATTACATACATGCCAGTCAGGAAAACCTTTTCCATCTTTACCTAACCTAAACCTTTGGGTCTTAGCATTACATACAAACTAACGAGGAGGTCCTCTTTCACTATAAAAAAACACTAAATGATTCAAGAAAACCACAGAAAATCTTAGATGAGAGAAGACGGACCCGGAAAAGAACCGGTGTCCTGCCGATTGCTAAGGAATGGTCCAAACCTGTAGACGTGTAGACCATGCCGCTAGGTGGCTTAGTGTAGCCTAGCCCTCGTTCATGGGTGAAAAGGCATATAATGAAATGATTATTGTGGTCTCTTTTACATAAACAAACTGAACCATATAAACATGGCAGATTTTCTTGAGTGTAAATAACTTCACCTTGTGGCGCTCCTCCCTCCTTCCTACCAATCTTATTAATAATCACTCACTGATATCTACTTACCTAGGTCTTCATCTTTATTAGAGAAAAAAAAAATTTAGAATTTTACAGATTAAGTTGCTGGGTTAGGTAGGCATTGAAAAGTGTAAAATGAAACAGGAATTGGACTTTTTACATTTTAGGTATTCACAAAACAATCTATGGTTTATGTTATCCTCTAACTCTTCCTTTATCAATACAAGAGTCAAAGAGTTAAGTTTCTCTTGAGATAATGAACACGTAATATGATTTTTTTCTCACTCCTTTAAACAAGGAAAGCTCCTTTCTTCAGGACAGTTTGTGACCTGAGAGCAAAGTTCAATTTAACTTGGGGTCGGTAAAACTTGCGCAAATGTTGGATCTTGAAAAATAAGTAAAGATAATGTAAGGATAATGATACTGATTCGAGCGACATCAAAATCGTTGGGATAATGTTGCATAAGGGATAGATCTTTCCCTGTGATTCTAGAGTGTGCCACCCCTAGGTTATGGCCTATACGGCCTGTTGGCAAACCCAGCGCTACATGTAAGGACAGTCGCGGAAGTCAATACAGTAAAAGTTCCTTACTCGCGGGTGAGGCGACTTTTATAAAAGATGTAACCTAATATCAAACTAAAACAAATTATTAATGCTACAGCCCAATATTGATCTAAATTTTAAGTAGAACAAACNAGAGGTAGACCAATAGTAGATTACTGTTCGCAAATAGTTAAGGATATGGGATGTTCTAGTTTTAGGGAAATGCGAAGATTAGCTTAGGATAGGAAGGAGTGGAGGTGCGTGTCAAATCAGTCTTAGGAAACAAGCAACTTTTAGGGAGGAGGCTCTTCATATTTTATTGTTACACCTGGACCTCGCTTCACTTTCACTTTCTTTTTAATTTTTTCACTTAGAATTAGAGATATGCACCCGATAGTGCTTTTGCTCAGTACCTTATAACCGGTTCTTCGTTCGGACGGGCTTTTCACTAAATACCACCCTCACCATCGTCCCAAACCACAATTAAGTCGTTTATACATTAAACCAAAGTTGTTGGTTGCCGAATTTTTAACAGTTGAAATACTAAGTCTGCAAGGTGACAAAAATACTAATAAGTTATTGTTAATCAAAACCTAATATACCAACAAGTGTTTTCTGGTTTTCGAGAAAAATACGTACATAAACTATTATCGAAATAACAAATACTTTAGTACAGTAATCAATAGACAATACAAATTAGGACAAACTACTTATCCCAATACAATCTTAATTACCGATTTTCATTAGATAAGTTTTTGTTATACTTATTAAATTATTATTTTTGGTGTTGGTAGTTTCTTTTTTCTGTGGTAGAATTATCCAGCGTCATTATCTGGTACTCGACCGGATCCTAAAAAAAAGTGCTGTATCAGCCGTGGATCAGATCCAAACCGGGTACCCGGCCCATCCTTACTTAGAACCGGAACTACATGAAGTAGCTAATAATCCCTAGAATGAGCCCTAATCTAAAGCAGTGTAATTTAGTTCCAGCCTGTTGTCCATTCAGCTTCTTAACGCAAAATCATTCATTAATTAATATACATAGGTAAATATACCTAGGTATGTGCCAGCCTACCTACGTAGTTACACAACTCGTTTAAGTATAATCAAGGTTAAATGACTCGATGAAAACGATCTTTGTCCATTATTACATCTTAGAGAGACCGTCGACGGTTATTCTTTTTGTTGTTAGTTAGTGCTTACCTGTTATTCTACTTATTAGCAAGTTCGAGTTACGACCAGTTTTCTTATTCCAAAACAAGTAAAAATTTGTGTTTTCCGATGGTGATGTGGCATTGTAGATTTAGTTACCTGATGAAACCATAAATGGTATAAAAGTACTTTTTGTGAGTAGTTCGTAGTAACAAAAACGGAAAAGTTGCATTGCGTAGTTGAAGTTGTGAACAGTATACCACGCGGTTTAACATTTGTTTAAAGAAAACATGTTCTAAAAGTAACTTCTGAAATTTAGTTTTGTTTTCTGTAGCAGATTATTTATTCTCAACATTACCAAGGTATGTCTTTTCGGTTAAGAATATCTATATTAAGGTATATTTCTGTTTTTTTGTAATCTAAAAACTATACAAGTTGCTAATGGTAATTGTTGTTAATTATCGTGCTTTTTTATTTCCTCAAACAGTAATTAAAATATCAATTGATTGTTATCAATACATGTAAAATGTACATACATAAATAGCATGACAACGTCAAAATTGTGAAAATTTTCCGGTCGTATTATCAAGTAGGTATTTACTGTTATTTACAGAATAAAAACAATAAAGAAACTGTTTAACCGAAAGCATAATAGTATTAACCGCTAAAGCCATACTTCCTGCAGGTTTTGAAGTTTTAAAAATTTCTTTAAAAGCCCGATTTTGAAAATACTTCTTTTCATGAAAACAATCAAAAAAGGGATTGAACCAATGTTAAAAGAAGTTACTACTTAACCATATTTATTTATCGAATGATGATAGGTCATTGTTAAATATAAATCCAAATTTGAAATCATGGTTACCGATGTCGATGATGTAAAGCATTTATATTTTAATCATAACGATATCATAGCCCATATCACAGCATACCCTTACCTTTGGTGAATAACATTACATACATGCCAGTCAGGAAAACCTTTTCCATCTTTACCTAACCTAAACCTTTGGGTCTTAGCATTACATACAAACTAACGAGGAGGTCCTCTTTCACTATAAAACAAAACTAAATGATTTAAGAAAACCACCGAAAATCTTAGATGAGAGAAGACTGACCCGGAAAAGAACCGGTGTCCTGCCGATTGCTAAGGAATGGTCCAAACCTGTAGACGTGTAGACCATGCCGCTAGGTGGCTTAGTGTAGCCTAGCCCTCGTTCATGGGTGAAAAGGCATATAATGAAATGATTATTGTGGTCTCTTTTTCATCTAAACAAACTGAACCATATAAACATGGCAGATTTTCTTGAGTGTAAATAACTTCACCTTGTGGCGCTCCTCCCTCCTTCCTACCAATCTTATTAATAATCACTCACTGATATCTATTTACCTAGGTCTTCATCTTTATTAGAGAAAAAAAAAATTTAGAATTTTACAGATTAAGTTGCTGGGTTAAGTAGGCATTGAAAAGTGTAAAATGAAACAGGAATTGGACTTTACAGTTTAGGTATTGACAAAACAATCTATGGTTTAAGAGTCAAAGTGTTATTTTAAGATAATGAACACGTAATATGATTTTCTTTTCACTCCTTTTAAACAAGGAAAGCTCCTTACTCCAAGATAGTTTGTAACCGGAGAGAAAAGTTCAATTTAACTTCGGGTCGGTAAAACTTGCGCAAATGTTGGAACTTGAAAAGATAAAGTAAGGATAATAATATTAATTCGAGCTTCTGTGTAGTCTTTTTTAAAGAAAATGTGACATTAAAAATGACAAAATCGACATCAAAATCGTTGGGATAATGTTGCATAAGGGATAGATCTTTCCCTGTGATTCTAGAGTGTGCCACCCATAGGTCATGGCCTATACGGCCTGTTGGCAAACCCAGCGCTACATGTAAGGACAGTCGCGGAAGTCAATACAGTAAAAGTTCCTTACTCGCGGGTGAGGCGANTGCTGGGTTAGGTAGGCATTGAAAAGTGTAAAATGAAACAGGAATTGGACTTTTTACATTTTAGGTATTCACAAAACAATCTATGGTTTATGTTATCCTCTAACTCTTCCTTTATCAATACAAGAGTCAAAGAGTTAAGTTTCTCTTGAGATAATGAACACGTAATATGATTTTTTTCTCACTCCTTTAAACAAGGAAAGCTCCTTTCTTCAGGACAGTTTGTGACCTGAGAGCAAAGTTCAATTTAACTTGGGGTCGGTAAAACTTGCGCAAATGTTGGATCTTGAAAAATAAGTAAAGATAATGTAAGGATAATGATACTGATTCGAGCGACATCAAAATCGTTGGGATAATGTTGCATAAGGGATAGATCTTTCCCTGTGATTCTAGAGTGTGCCACCCCTAGGTTATGGCCTATACGGCCTGTTGGCAAACCCAGCGCTACATGTAAGGACAGTCGCGGAAGTCAATACAGTAAAAGTTCCTTACTCGCGGGTGAGGCGACTATTATAAAAGATGTAACCTAATATCAAACTAAAACAAATTATTAATGCTACAGCCCAATATTGATCTAAATTTTAAGTAGAACAAACAAAATAGCTCAAACCCCAACGCCAAAACACGACACTTTAGTTGTCCGAAGCACTTTTCAGTAACAAGGTTACCTTCTTCAGGGACTGAAGTTCACGAGGTTGTGTCGTACTTTAGCGTTGGGGTTTGAGCTATTTTGTTTGTTCTACAACAACCGCCAAAGTATTTCCAATATTCATAATACTAAATTTTAAGACCTTTTAATTTCATTTGAGAACCTTAGAACATATCTCCTATGATTCCATACTACGGTTGTTCGGAAAGTCATTTCGTTTTTTTTTTGTAGAAATGAAAGACAGTTTTCGTATAATAAACAAATACTTTATTAAATTATATATTGACCGTTCTGGTCCAACACCTTTTGCCATCTTTCTGGTAGTAGCATAATTCCACGCTCATAAAATTTTTGGTCTTTGCTGGCAAAAAACTGATCGAGGAGGTTTTTGACCTCCTCATTTGAGGTGAAGGTTTTACCGTCTAAAAAATTTTGGAGTGACCGGAACAAATAATAATCCGATGGTGCCAGGTCTGGAGAATATGGTGGGTGTAGCATTGTATCCCATTCAAGCTGTAAAAGCTTTTGGCGAGTGACCAAACTTGTGTGAGGTCTCGCGTTGTCTTGGTGAAACACTACACCTTTCCTGTTGATTAGTTCTGACCTTTTCTGTTGAAGTGCATCATTCAGTTTGTCCAGCTGATGACAGTAGACTTCCGAATTAATCGTTGTGTTATCCGGTAAAAGCTAAAAAAAAACGATTCCTTTAAAATCCCACCAAACAGACAGCATCACCTTTTTTTGGTGAATATCGGCTTTGGAAATGGTTTGAGCCGGTTCATCTTTTTTGCTCCATGACCTCTTGCGTTTGACGTTGTTGTATACAACCCATTTTTCGTCCCCAGTGATGATGCGCTTCAAAAACGGATCATTTTCGTGACGTTTGAGAAGCGAATCGCAGACGTCAATGCGGCGACACAGATTTCTCTCTGTGAGAACATGGGGAACCCATACATCGAGCTTCGAGGATAATCCCAGGCCTTTCAAGTGGTCATAAACTGTTGAATTTGATAAATTTAACCTCAATCCGATCTCACGTGTTGTTATTCGCCGGTTCACATCAACTAATGCCTTTATCGCGTCTTTATCAGCTTCAACCGGCCTTCCCGAACGTGGTGCATCTTCGACATCAAAATTGCCGGATCGAAATTTAGCGAACCAGTTCTGGCACTGGCGTACTGTCAACACACCTTCTCCATACACATCAGTCAATTTCTTTCTGGCTTGAACAGCATTTTTACCCTTTCTGTAGTAAAACAGTAAGATATGTCGAAAATGCTGCTTATCGCTCTCCATATTTAAAAGGGCACCAACCAAAAACCACTGCGTAGAATTAATTGGAATTTTTCACACACAAGCCTTGCTATATGAGCTCTCAAAGCATATAAAAATTATACGGCTTAAATGTGAAGTTGGGTGCAAAAGAATAAATAAAAACGAAATGACTTTCCGAACAACCCTATATTTACCTTTTCATATTCGCGGCATATTTATGGAACGTAAACCCTGCGAATAAAGTAAAGGTGGATTTTATTGTCCGTCTTCGCATTACTATGTAATGTGTCTAGGTTCCTACTGTACAAGACATTGGAATAGTGTAGATATTTGTGTTTCGCCTTCTTGTAGGTACCTTTGCAAGGCCTTGTTGTGCTGTAAGAATTGCAATTATTGTCACGTGTTTCTCTGAATGCCTCGTAATTCCCATGTTTACAACGAAATAATTAGTACTATCACGTTTTATTTATCGTACTGGCTTCGCGTACCGCTTTTAATACTTGTAACATTCAACGTTCTAAATATAAAATTTAACACTGAGCCAACTTAATTGCTTATTTTGAAACTAATTTGATTTTTTCTTTTGCATATATTGATTGTATAATTAAAGGTACGGCATCGCGCAATAGGCATAACCTGTAGCGATTAATGTTTTGGGAGAATAAAAGTGAATTTTCCTGTTTATTATGGTAAAGTAATTGTCAACAATTTATCTCGAATTATATCAAATTTTTCTTAAAACGTATCTGTTAACGCAAGGTAGTAGAACATTATTATTATCATCAAAGTGTCTTCGGTGGCGGTACCACCCCTCCCCAACTTGGTATTGAACTGTATAAATTGAGTTATTGTACCAAATAATTTGGTACAATAAGCAGAAGTGTTCGAAAAACTCTCGTTAAGCTTCATGTATCCTTACTAAGTTATGTCTCGCTAAGTTAATTCTTCTTCTAAGTGTTCATTGTTAAGTGTTCCTTATAAGTTTGTACATAGTTTTTTTGGTTAATATACGATTAAAAACACTGCAAAAAACTACTGCACATTGCCAAAATATGATTAATTAAAGTCAGGGATGTAATCTGCAGCATTTTCTTGTATAACGAAGGCTGGGTCACACCGTTGTAGATTTTATGTTCCATGTAATCCAAAACGCCTATTTCCATCAAAATGACAACGTAAAACCATAAGTATAATCTCACATAAACCGAAACGCGGCGATAATTAGTGTGCTTATTTACTTCCATAGTGCGTAGGCTATTTTCCACCCCTCCCCCCGCCCCTTCTACTAGGAAGTGACATTTTCTTGGATAATTTAGCAGCCATGATCTATCATTTGAACAAAGTAATAAATGTGTTTGCATCAGTAAATAAATAAAAACGCCATATAATTTTGCATCTTGGGTTATGTAAAGTTGAATTGTGGTTGAACTGGGTAGTGTTGTCAAGTGTCCCGATTTTCAAGGATCTGGTGTCTTTACCCTTGATCGGGACGCCAAATATGCCGATTTTAATAGACAGTTTGACAAGAGAAACGAATAGCTATACTATACCTATTTGTGAGTTATAACTAGATAAAAATATTTTTACTCTTTCATTTTTATATTTTTCACCAAAATCGGGCTAAATAACCGTAATAAAAACTTACTGTCCGTTAAAATAACTAATGATTCACAAAAACCTTTTTTTTTGTAACTATATTGTCTCTGTTTGAAAACCAAAATTCCGATTATTTTAACTTTCCATTCTGAAGTTTGGCACAATAGAACTGGTAATACTGAGTCCCCTTGTAACTATATCCCTGTTTATATTAATTAAACTTCAGCATTTTAGAATCACATATTCTAGTTAGTTAAAATAACTAGACATTCATTCTCTTGGTTTTCACAGAGTAAAAGTACTAAAATTATTCTTTTTTTTTTTTAATTTACCTGATGGAAAAACGAATAAGTACATATCCCCAGCATTCATTAGGCGTATGTTTAGTGCGGTAACGATAGAGTGCGTTTTTCAAGTGGTAATAAATTCAGATCTTTTTTTATGTACCTAGTGAGTGATGGAAAGTCTCTTTTGTAAAAACGCACCAGTTTTTCCATTTCCTTTAATTAAAGCGCCTCGAGCTGCATTGTGTACCGTTCCATTTCATCTTTTTCACGGAATGTTCCCCAGTATCACGTCACCGATTGTATCGTCAGTTTTCTTTGTCTGATGAGATCTCTCCCATCAAACCTCCTGGCTCCGGCCATGTAAACAAAGAACAGCACAAAGATAAATGACTCCAAGGCCAACCATATATGTAAATCTATTGTTAAACACGTCGAACGTGAAATTAAAAATGCATCTAATGATGATAACTTATATGCTTTTTTCTGTAAAAACCTTGAAATGCGAACGAATCTGTTTTGAATTTGTTATGCATAATATGTGGTGTACTACATGTCGTTTAACCTTCGAATACCATGAATAATTTAAATGTACAGGTGATGATTTGTTTTCATCATAATTTTGTTTTCCTTTAATTAAAAGCCTATATAGTTGGGTTACTATTGGTATATGCATAAATTGATTTTTACGTTAGAATAGTCTCGTATTTTTCAATATTAAAAATATAGTGTCCACTCGCTCCTTAAGAACCAGTCCTATTGATTTGCGAAATCATTCATGAGAAAAGTCCTCAGGGAAATTTTTCCATATAGATTCGTGGGCAAAATTATCGAATATTTGAAATTTTCGACAAGAAATTCTGATGAATCAAGTGATTAAAACACTATGTACTAGGAAGAAGAGGGTAAATGTCTAGATGATGGCCCTCACCCCCAAAAGAGGTGGGGGTGGGTGGGATCGAAAGAGGAGGTCTCCCCCACCACTGTACCATAAAAAGTTCGTGGCGGTCTCACCCCCATAAAAATTTATTGGGGTTCAAAGTTAATAAATATACCAATTTTTATACATTTCTAGGCATCACCAAGAAGAGTAATATATTTTAAAGTTTTTAGTTGGATAAGTTTTTATGAAAAGAAAATCGTGAAAAAGAAATAATGTTAAGTGTAATGAGAATTAAAGACATTTACTTCAAACTAAAATGCCTTTTGGATGGTAAATACTAGACTTTTGATTAAAATGCATTAACATGAATCTGTCTTATCCAATCTATATCCACTCGTCCAATCACTTCCACAAGTTCGTTGCGTCCATCCCAACTAATACCTCCCCAAAGCATTATACCGCCACCTCCAAAACTAACGTTCTGAATCAGATTACAATTGGACTACCGTTCCCCAACTCTTCCATAGACGTAGTTTTGTCCATCTGGCTTCTATAATTGAATTCTTGTCTTATTCGTGAAGAGAACATTTGTCCAATTATCGATATTCCACTGAATATGAATTCTGACAAACTTTGATCGACGGGTTTTGCGATTTTGGACAAGACGTAGAACTTTGGGCAGACCCTCTCGGCTTTAAACCTGCTTCGTTTAATTTTCGTCTGACTGTTTTTGAACTCACATCAACTTGTCTTACATTTAGTAGCTCATTTTTGAGATTAGTCGATGTCAATGAGTATGAAATATCAAAAAACAGTAATCAATTGCTGTTGTACACCTTTTGCGACATTGATCGGGTCTTCTTACGAATTTGCCAGTCTCTCGATACCTTTTTAAAATATTCGATGCCGTGGATTGACTTCTCCTGAGACGTCGTGCTATATCTTCTTGTCTATACCCTTCGTTATGTACTCACAATTTTTATCGCTTCAGCTACATTGTTAGTTATTGATAGAGACGGTTAAAATCGATAAAATTAATTCAACTCGGACCATTGTATGAATAAATGAACGTATCTGCTCACACTAATGAATGCCTACTTTTAAAAATAGGAGTTTCCTCGGTAGCCGACTCTATCATATTAATAATAAAGTAATATAAGTACTACAGTAGTATAAATGTAATTTAAAGGTTTTAACGGGTGTTACGCTTTGTTCAAATCATTTTGGGAATTCCATTAGTTTACGACAAAAGGCGGGTGATATTTTCAGATAGGCGTAGTTGAAAAAAGATTATGCATTTGCGACATAAAACTAAAAGATGCCTGCTAATAAATGTGTAATTTCCGAGCGACATAACCTGGAACAGGAATGGCCTACCCGCAGTCCTCCTTGAACATTTTTGGCATCTGCGAAGTCAGATGATTCAGGATAGAAGGAATAATAGAGATATAAAACAGTGGATAGCGCAAGGTCAAGTAACCTTTTACAAAAAGAAAGCAGTTCTCTGCTCGTGAACGATTAATTTAGAAAGTTGAAAAAAATTATTAAATGTGTATATCTGAGGCATGGCGCTGTATGGGTGCGAAACGTGAACGGTGGGCGCGAAGGAAAATAAGTGGTTAAAAGCGTTTAAGCGTTTGAAATGAATGATGAGGATACCATGGAAATAGAAAGTTAGAAATGAGGAGGTAATAGAATGAGTAATAGTAATAGGGCGCTCAATAAGAAATAGACACTAGATCCTAAAGAAAAGAGAGTATCTAAATATCTCAGATATCTAATTGTAAGTCTCTACTTACATTTTTATGCTTTTTAAATGGAGTAGCTACTTCACAAATATAAAACCATAACGAAACGCTCAACTTTATCCATATCATCTGATAGAGTACATCCCTATTGATTTGCGAAGTCATTGATGAGAAAGACCCTCGAAGAAAAGCATACATGTATATTACAATTAGCGATTAATAGGGACGTTTAAAATCGATAAAGTTAATTCGAAATGTTTCAGTTTATGTCCTCGAGGCAGGATTGTTACCGTTAATACCTAAAGCACTTATGGTACGATAAAACCCGACAAGCTTGTAACTGAATTGTCATCGTGAAATCCTAAAGTCTAAAATACAATACAAAATGTTTTGTCACTTTTTAAAAAGGAATGTACTTTTTGCCCTTGGGATTGTGATTATTATATCTAAACATATATAAACTAATATATAATTTTTTGAGACCTAATTACATGCCCCTACGTAAATTTTCTCTGTTACGCTTGTTGCTTACTACTTACTACGACTGTTGCAAAATTATTTTCACACGTTTAAATTCCATTAAAAATTTGTTACTGCACACAATACTATTCTTCTTTGCATATAATACCAACCAATTATTATTCCAAAAAGTAGAATTGTCTTTTAAGGCAAAAAATTCACATGACCTGTAAATTACTGTTTTTATAGTTATAAATTCAGTTTATGTTTCATTAATTTGTAAAAATTAGATTCACGTCGCTGTAGAATTTTTAAGCTGTATAACTTTTTTATAGAAGGCATTGATACCAATATTTCTAAATCAGCTTTAGTAAGAAACGCGTCTTCTCGTTGGCCTACATTGCAGAATTGGTCTCCATGAAAAGCCCTTTTATTTTAATGGAATAATGTACAATCTATGCTCACCTCGAAGGACCATTCTAAATGTCGGTGAAAGAATTTTTGAAATTGGATGAGTAGTTTCGGAGATTACCTCCTACATCCAAATTTGTAGATGTTTTTTAGTCATTACATATTGCAAATTGAAAAGCGGTTTTTGTCGTACATTGTGAGAACGAATTTTTCGTATTTTTTGTATTATCAGTCTCATTTTAAATAATTAAATTTGTCGATTGTTCTTTCGAAACTATAGGGTTGTTCGGAAAGTCATTTCGTTTTTTTTTAGTGGAAATGAAAGACAGTTTTCGTATAATAAACAAATACTTTATTAAATTATATATTGACCGTTCTGGTCTAACACCTTTTGCCATCTTTCTGGTAGTAGCATAATTCCACGCTCATAAAATTTTTGGTCTTTGCTGGCAAAAAACTGATCGAGGAGGTTTTTGACCTCCTCATTTGAGGTGAAGGTTTTACCGTCTAAAAAATTTTGGAGTGACCGGAACAAATAATAATCCGATGGTGCCAGGTCTGGAGAATATGGTGGGTGTAGCATTGTATCCCATTCAAGCTGTAAAAGCTTTTGGCGAGTGACCAAACTTGTGTGAGGTCTCGCGTTGTCTTGGTGAAACACTACACCTTTCCTGTTGATTAGTTCTGACCTTTTCTGTTGAAGTGCATCATTCAGTTTGTCCAGCTGATGACAGTAGACTTCCGAATTAATCGTTGTGTTATCCGGTAAAAGCTCAAAAAAAACGATTCCTTTAAAATCCCACCAAACAGACAGCATCACCTTTTTTTGGTGAATATCGGCTTTGGAAATGGTTTGAGCCGGTTCATCTTTTTTGCTCCATGACCTCTTGCGTTTGACGTTGTTGTATACAACCCATTTTTCGTCCCCAGTGATGATGCGCTTCAAAAACGGATCATTTTCGTGACGTTTGAGAAGCGAATCGCAGACGTCAATGCGGCGACACAGATTTCTCTCTGTGAGAACATGGGGAACCCATACATCGAGCTTCGAGGATAATCCCAGGCCTTTCAAGTGGTCATAAACTGTTGAATTTGATAAATTTAACCTCAATCCGATCTCACGTGTTGTTATTCGCCGGTTCACATCAACTAATGCCTTTATCGCGTCTTTATCAGCTTCAACCGGCCTTCCCGAACGTGGTGCATCTTCGACATCAAAATTGCCGGATCGAAATTTAGCGAACCAGTTCTGGCACTGGCGTACTGTCAACACACCTTCTCCATACACATCAGTCAATTTCTTTCTGGCTTGAACAGCATTTTTACCCTTTCTGTAGTAAAACAGTAAGATATGTCGAAAATGCTGCTTATCGCTCTCCATATTTAAAAGGGCACCAACCAAAAACTACTGCGTAGAATTAATTGGAATTTTTCACACACAAGCCTTGCTATATGAGCTCTCAAAGCATATAAAAATTATACGGCTTAAATGTGAAGTTGGGTGCAAAAGAATACAATTAAATCCTCTGTCGGGAAAAAACGAAATGAATTTCCGAACAACCCTATATTAAAGGAAAATCAATGTTGTAATCGCCAGAGAAGTCTTCATTTGAAACAAACAAACACAAACATACGACTGATTGCAAGCATCTGTCTACGTGAAATAAGCTGTAGATCTAAACGAGACCATTCTATCGGTTGATTTTAATTGTTTGCAATGAACACTCGTGAGATCGGCCTATTTGAGCCGACTGCATGGATGATGAGAACTGCCGAAGCTACACAATTCCGTGCCAGATGTTTCCCGTTTTTCATTTATTACATACGATCGCCTCTTTCATTGCATGTTACTCGAACCCTTCTTTTTGTTAAATTTTGTGAATGTGACATCATTAAGGTCAATGTCCTCCTCGTAATTAGATTTTTTTTAATGTAATTATTTTTTTCTTTGTATATAATTTATTGGGAATAGATGTATTTGTGGATTTTTAAACAAAACCTTAGAGAATGTTATCGAATTAATTCTATATTTCTTGTAAATAATTAAAAAAAATGATAAGGAGTATAATTTTATAATTGTGAGCCCCGATATAAATTAATTCAAAGTCGTTATCAGCTAGTCATCTGTTACTTTAATTGGCAATCTAAAATTGCGTTCAATTACTACACAAAATGAGCTTCATAAATTACAATTAATACGTGCTGCATTTAATTGTAAATGTTGTTGTTGGTCTTCGAATTACACACATCCTTATTCGGCTTGATATGGAACTTAAGTTTGTAGCTATTAATGGTTTGTTACGAGCAAAAGTGCACTAAAGAGGGGGCTAATTGGTTGAGGATGTGGAAATAAAACACTTGTCTGTGTGAAGTATATTATTTACAAAGGGAAGGAATTCGTTAAATAAATGATGTCATCGTCAATTACTTCTCGTTTAGAAACCGTTACGTTAAATTGTTAATTGTGATGGGTTGAAGGAAAATTGCACTTTCAAAATGAAAAGGGTAAAAGCGTCAAAAATAACAAACGTTTTCATTGTTGTTATAAATTATTTAATATTACTGATGTCATTTATAATTCAATTGTGTTTCTAAAGTAGATCGACACAAATCTACGTAGCATTTTCTAAAATGTAATGTTCTTTTTATAAGTATTACATGAAAATATGTAAAAAAATCCTTGACCAGTACAAAAACTAACAATAAGTATTAAAAGCTCCGGGAAATCGAGTATTTCTGCTAGTAATTTATACTAAACATAAATAGTTTACTGTTTACGTCAACCACATGGTTTGTTATTTTAACCATGAAGATTTTCTGTATGTCTTCATTAAACCCAATTCTCTCTCATTAAGTAATTTTATTGTTAAACAACCTTATTAAAATTTCAATATTTCTGCTTCAATTCCTTTATTTTTTAATGAATTAGTGTTATGACTGGTTTATGGTGGTTGGTCCTTAAAATATTTAAATGTTTCATTTATTGCTCCTTTATTTTTTGCGCTCAACTTATTCTTATGGTCAATCCTGGAAAATGAAATAAATTAAAAGCAAACAATTTGTGTAAGAAGTTAAAATCATGGGCAACATGCCGTGAAGCATTTCCGGATAATGTTTTTTCTTTTAATGCAATTAAAAATTACATGGCACCTTAATGGTTTTCACTTAGAGTAAATACACAAAACATGTAGGACACATTATTGAACTGACTAATACAATAAGTAATTTTTAAAAATGAGAAATGATGTTATCTAATTTAGGATAAAAACTCAAATATGCAAGGAAATTATTATTACCATTAAAGAAAAATTGTTTTTAACCATTTGGGAATTTAAATATTGCTTCAGATAATTTTGGTACGCACCTAAATAAATTCCTCATGGTATAACTTCAAATTCTTCCGCACCCTCCCTATACAGGAAAAAAAATTTACCCCCAATGCTTATAAATAAAGTACATAATATATTTCAAAATGCCACCCACTCCTATCATGATTTATTTCGCTGTCATCATCAATATTTTTAAAATATTGTGTTTATTTCTTGCTACAGCACATGGTTCAGACGGGCATGAGCGCTCCTTTTGGGGCGGCTGCGCCCGCTGGGTTTCCTACCCAGAACGGAGACGTGCAAAAGGAAGTGAAGGATGCGACCGTGGCGCTGTTGCCAGCACCTGGACAAACGGCCGCAGCCGCAGTGGCCGCGGCAGCAGCGGCGGCGGGGACGGGACCACCCTTCAGTCCGCCGCCACCCCAATCTGTCGCTCCCGACCAACAGGGTGCAGCAGGAGGAGGAGGCAACAACATCGTCAATAGTCCTGTCAGGTAATCTTGTTACCCATCCTTGCAACCCTGTAGCTACACGGTTGATTAAACTAAGTGATAAGACCAAAAATATTAAGCGGACTATGCATGCAAACAAAATTATTACTGAAGTCTTTTCGTTAAGGTGTTATCTTGAAGTTTTTTCACCGTATTTTTTTTTAGTACTGAATTTTCTTTTATTAAGAAGCATTCATACCTTAAGAAAAAGGAGTTTACTAAGAAAATTTGTTTTGATGAAGTTAGAATAATGATTTTTATTTAGGGGTTCGGCGACGTATTCGTGTGAACAACCCCAAGTATTACAACAGCCTGAGGCCTCGGAGGCGGCAGCAGCACCTCCGACTGCAACAGGCACACCTGAAGCCACCCCTGCGGGTAGCACCCCTGCTCAAGATCCTACCAAAAATCAACCTAAACGATTACATGTCTCCAACATTCCATTCCGATTTAGGGATCCAGATTTGAGAGCCATGTTTGGGGTAAGCCTTAAGACAGTGAAGTAATATACAAAATAATAAAAACTGAAACACATCGGTAAAAACAAATATTTTTCATGGTTTCGATTGTACAAAATTCTTACTTAAGTACAAATATGTTGGTAAAAAAATAGTTTACCGACATTCTTCTTGAAGTTGACTTCAAATATTGTAATACAGCAATGCTGCTAACATAACCTAAGGGGTCAAAGTGCGTAGGGGTCGTAGAGATAATAAGTAGAGCAGGCAATTGCCATTCTGACTTACTTCGCTCGTGTTGTCTTTTTCTACCGTAGCCTTATGATTGTAACCGTATCTGTCTAAAAGAAACTGACAAAACTTCTGTCATTTTGCGGAGCCAACTTCAGAGATGGTGTCGTAAACTATACACCCGCCAATATAATTATTGAAGTGTAAACCTGTTCTTAAAGTATATGTGAAGTTATATGTATAGGTTTTTGACGTGTAATATTCAAATATCATTACAATAGAATTTCTGAACATCCGCTTTTAAGTTAATTAATGACTCGTCTGTTAAGTTAATAATGTACTTATTGCTTCACTAATTTCAAAAAGAATGACGTTTCTGTCATGTAAAAGCTTTGTCTATGTATTTATATTGTACAAATTGTTTAAAATTTTTATTTTTTCAGCAATTTGGGCCAATTCTAGACGTAGAAATTATTTTTAATGAGAGGGGATCGAAGGTATGCATCAGTTTTTTTATTTTAATAAATTGAAATATTTTACAAAACTTGTTGCATTATATCATATACACCACATCCCTAAACGTCATTAAAAAATATTTGTTTCAAAAAAAAAATGCACAGTAATTACTTTGATGCCCAGAAAACAAATAATTAAAGGCATATAAAATTAGATAATGTTCACACACATGGCTGCACTTTAGTATTTAGGGCAACCCCTGTCACGGTTGGATACCTGTTTGGAAAGCCTATGGAGGATTACAAAAATCGAAGTCCGTCATGACAAAAACCTAATCCAACTTACATACTTATCATATGTGTATTTGTGTAGAATTTTGTCTGGAATTAGCTGACTATTAAAAAGTCCAAGTAAAGGATAGAATTGTGCTTTAAACTTATCTTCGATGTACAGGAAGTTGCTGTTTGGTGGAATTTTTTAACTGAAAATTACCAATCTTTTAACCTGGTGGACATGTTTAAGGGTAAAGACGGTCAGTTAACTTAGGAATTTGAGTACTGAATCTACAGAATTATGAGCACAAAGGATGAGATTAATATTACAATTCTAGCTTAATTTAAGCCATATGCAATGTATTATTAAAAGTCTAACCCTTCTCCCATACATTTGTTATGGTTAATGGCGTATCACAGTTTTGGTTGTTTCCGTCATGAGTGATCTTCGCCATTGTGCACCTATACTCATAAGCTTTCCAACAGAGGTCAGTCATTTTGGCGGCTACGGTCCCAAATATTAAAGTACTGCTTACGTTATTTATAAATCAATTTTGTTTTTTTTTTTAATTTTTGTTATTCTTTATTACTGTAAGTAGCAGCAAGTTTTGTTTTTAAAACCGAAAATTCTACTTTACATTTACAAAGACTTTGTGCATGACGTTTCCAAATAAATGCAATTTTCAAGTTATACTAAGACTTGAGCAAAGCAAGTTTTTTCTGATGACGTAGTATGAATTGGGTTCAGAATTTAATGATTGTGCTGTAGCTACTGTATACCACGTTTCGTTCTGAGACGTTACGTTGTTCTCTCTTTACTTCATATCCATTTACTACTTTATCGTTTTATACATACCTTTAAATAGTGATTAATTAACTAATCAATCAATTAATTGTTCTCTACTTAATTTTCGTAAAATAGTGATTATCACATTCTATTCTAAAGTGTATCTTGAATTGTTGTAACTTTTGTCGATTCTTAGTTTCTTGTTATGTACTGTCAATTTAATAAACATTATAACTGCGCCTTAATGTGGCAGTTATTTTTTTGTCGCATCTTTACCCCACTACAGTAATACAACAAAATATCTTTTATAACGAATGCAAAAAAATTATACCTTCAATGTACCTATATATTTACTCGACATATTGTATATCATAAGAAAACAACTGCCCACTAAAAAATTCTCGATTAGTTGCTCTTTATAATGGTTCTAATTAATACATTAACAATGACATTACTTTATTAATAAGTTGTAGTTATTAACTGGTGAAGATTTTTGATGCTTTATATTTATTGTCTTATTAAAAAAAATAGCCACAATATCAATTTGAATAGAAAATATAACCATAAGGAAAATTAATATTGACTGAAATCATCAATGAAAAGGTAGTGCCAGTAAAGATGCGACCAATGCCTCAATATTTTTAAAATATTGTGTTTATTTCTTGCTACAGCACATGGTTCAGACGGGCATGAGCGCTCCTTTTGGGGCGGCTGCGCCCGCTGGGTTTCCTACCCAGAACGGAGACGTGCAAAAGGAAGTGAAGGATGCGACCGTGGCGCTGTTGCCAGCACCTGGACANTATTTTTTTTTTATTTTATTTATTTAATATTATTACTATATAACAAACCAATGAGCGTGAGTGGAATGAGGAGGCTTTTAGACGCATGTCGTCTAACGTCATCATTATGTCATTGCACGAGTTTGAGAAAGCTGTTTATATAATGCATGTTTTGTCTGTCTCTGCATGCAGGGGTTCGGTTTTGTAACATTCGCAAATAGTGCTGATGCGGAGCGCGCACGAGACCGACTACACGGCACCGTGGTTGAGGGAAGAAAAATAGAGGTGTGCATGACAATTATTATTATTACATTATTAGCTACGTGTAGCACTGGCCTGTCCCGTCCCTCCCCGGTAAAACAAGGTCGAAACCCTCTCGTGTGGCTTGCTGCTTTAGTGACTAACCGGCGGTAGCACCCCCCCTACCTTTACCTTCTTTTCTCTCTTATTTATTTCTTTCAGTCAAAACCTGATCTCCCCTAGTCGTTCCTCCTCCCTCTACCCAAAACTATCTATATTATGCTTCACACGTGTTTTGAGGTTCTTTTTGACGCACACACATTGTAATAATTTCGAAGTTTAATTACATAAAAGTAAAATAAGTACATGGAATAAAACATACTACTTTTTTGTAATATTAGTCTCGTCTTTCTTTTACATTTATTACGATATTCTAGTCGGTCGAGAGCAGTAAAGAAAAAGTTATGCTATATGGGGGAGCTCACAATCAAAATTGTTAATGTTTTTTGCTATTGCTATTTATTGTTCACATATTTTGTCGATTATAATAAATAGGTTATTTATCGAACACACTAAGGAAGAAATCCAACTAAAAAAAGTGTAAATCATCCGAAATTAAAAACATCAGCAAAAAAAATTACACTAGTATTGATATCTTTCAACTTTTCCTTTTCTTCATTTTAATGAAATATTATTCCTTAAAAAATCAACTGAAATAGTACACAAATACACAAATTAACTTTTAAAATCACTGTACCTCCTTCATATTTGGAAAATGTTTTATAATTATCTTAAACTATAAGTAGACAAATATAATATTTAAAAGTATAATTAATAAAAACCATAGTTACTGTTCTCGATTTGATTATGTTGGAGTCATTTTACGGTCATTCCAATTGTTTCAAGTTGTTGTCCTTAGACATAACGACGAATTTAGTAATTGACGAGATTCATGATGAAACCGTTCCGTTTCCCTCCCCCTCCCCGCACGGGCCGCCGAGGAGGTAAGTGGGTAAGGCCAGAGACGTCGCAGGGTCGGCGCCCCCGGCTTCACGCCACACGGATGCCCGGGGCGTCGGCCTCGCGTCGTCCCACTGATTCTCACTAGACGTAAGCTAGATGTAAGCAACTTTTGCCCGGAACGCCCCTCCCGTGCTACTGCTGCTGTCGCAGAACTCTAGCCCGGCATCATGGACATTATTATGTCTAGAATTAATTTTTTTGTTTACTTTTGCATACATAATTAATTTTTGTAACTACTAATTGTAAGATAAACCAATGTACAGGGTGGTTTTTTATTAACATGAGCTCTCCACACTCTAAGCTAGTACTACTTTTATTACTACTACATTAGAATCAGTCGATCGACAGATGAATGCTATTGTCATACCAACTCACTATCAATCATTTGTTCTCATGTAACCTTAGTTTATGTTACTTTATTTTCTACATTGTTATTATTATTTTTTGTTTTATTTTATAATCATCGCCGTTGTCTCCTTTTTGTTGTTTATTAATACAGTCGTAAGTAGATCTTCATATAGTACTGCTGAATCATTATCTAGAACATTTGAATTACAATAACATGGTTTTGGCTTTTTCGGACTAGTTTAATAATCATAAATATTCATGTCGTTTATAATATTCTTATGTATATTTATAATACTTACCTGTGACAAACATTAGAAGGATAATATGCACATAATAACACATTCTCAGTTGTTTTAATTTGCCAAACAACATTTGGGAATTTTTTTATTTTTGTTTCTTCTTANCAACCAATTAATATTTATTTATTAAAAGGAGACTACCGAAATTAGCCTGTTGACAGGAAGTGAACAATTTGCATATGTTCTGCGTGATTTAAACCTAGCCTGATACTGATGATCATGATAAACAGCAGGAATGACGATCTGATTGCTCTGCAAATATAACAAGCGGATCACGTGAGATGCTAGTGAAGGTAGACGTAAGTCTATCTTTTATCATTACATCACAACCAAATGTTTCCCCCCAGATTACTTTATGTCCTTATTCATTAAAGTTGATCTATTAAAAACCATTAACATTGTAACTTCAACGTATTTCGATAAAACGTCGTCAGAGCCAAGATTCTGATTGAATTTTAGGTCCTGTTTTAGCCAAGTTTCAATCATACTCTGGAACTCGAATTAAGTGCATTATCGTCAGTTTAAAGGTGGTACTCATACACCTACAGGCCAATCCATACATGAATTTCGGTAGTCTCGTTTGACTCCTGAAGAAAGTAGATTATAGTTGTAGCTGAAGTAAAAGAATATTGGCTTACACAATGTAAAACTAAATAAATGCCTTGCTCTAAAATAAAATGTGTATTTGTGTTTTTAAATGTGGATATTGAATTTTAAAGTATGGCTTTATTGTTGTTCAGTTCCTGTCTGTGTTCAGTGGCCAGAGGCTGCTCTTCGGGGTGTAGCAGCAATTCAGAGAGGTCGAGCTAGGGCCGCATATCCCGCAGCAGCGGCTGCCGCGGCCGCAGCTTTTGCAAGACATCCGACTCCTCTGGCGAGTGCTCTCCATGGTTACACTCCCGTTTTAAATACTTTGCCAGTCGATGGCGGAGTCTATTATGATCCATTTTTGACAGCGGCACATGCAGCTGATCCAAATTATAGGCTACAGGTAGTTACAAATGAATAATACTATAATAAACAACATAATTTTATTCCAGAGATCTTAACCCCCACAATTATTCAAGAAATATTTATCTAAAAAATTGATTACGTATTTATTTCCAGTTCAAATATTGCTACATATTTGTCTTTTAACTGTCCCTTAAGGCAAAGATCTTTGGAAATATGTATTTTCACATTATAAATAGCTACTACTCATAATTTAAAAAAAATTAAAAAATCGAGAAAATATATTTTAAGGAAAATAATGGTATCGAGAAAAGACAAAAACAACCACATTACCCGATTTGTTGTTTTGGCACGCTGTTTAGTGTTGTTTAGGTGCTCACTAATGAATCTCTGGCTTAATGCACTAAAATATATGTAATTTGATCTTTTAGTCTAGAAAGAGAGGTATGCTAAATTATTTGAGGAGAGACGGCTGTGTAAGGAATATTTATTTTTTATTATTTTGAAGTGGCTTCTCACATATTGAATATTAGCATTGTCTTTATCCCGCCTTTAAATTTGTGCAAATTTATTTAATGTGCTTTTTTGAAATTGTGTCCTCTGTTAACCTACAGTTTTTCCCTTGTATTTATTTTTCTTGCAACTACTCTTACGAAATATTGGGGTGCACTGTTTTGCATGATTTAGAAACAAGTCATATTAATAAAAAATCACCGTTGTTTAATCCTCGATAGTGTCCTTTTCAAAATGTGTAGGCATGTATATGCGTAAATGCTGGAGAATTATTATAACGCATGTAGTTTTGTATTCCTTCTACTGCATATTGTAAAAGTCATAGATAACGAAAGAGTACCTTAATTTTCGTGTTTATGCAGGGCGAACTCAATCTCCAGCATCTTTGTAAAAGTTAAAATTCCAGTCTGCTAACTCTTGGAAAGCCAATTAGAAAAGGTAATTTTAAATTATTAAGGCTTCGTAAAATCGAAAAAAGTAATAACACATTGTTACCGTTGTTTTTGCTTAATTGGTAAGGACATTTATTGTAAAATTCAGCGTACAATTTAAAATAAACTGGGTACCACAAGGGGCATTTACGAATCTTTCGTTTCTTCAAATTTATTTCATTAATTTAAATGCAGATAAACCATATATTACTTCTTACAGAAATAATTAATTGCATTGAGTTGTTTTTGTAAAAGTTGAGTTCGTCAATGCCTTTTGGGGAATAATACTGTGTATTTATTATAACATATTTCATGTATTTTTATGTAACTATAATGTACTTATTTCTTGAAATAATTCTTTGTCTGTTAACAATTAGTTCTCACAAAATATATTTTATCAACCAAACACGATCGATAAGAGTTTGTAGGCGTATTTTCAGGACACAATTCCATTACAAAGTATCACAGCAACAGTAGTGTTTAAATTTGAAATAGTTTTCAATCGATGTTTAAACACTGTTGTGCTGTTATTTTTTTATAAATTATCAAAGGGCGACTCTCGACATTTTTAAGTATAGTTTATAATTTTTCATTTTGAATAGTAAAATAATTATTATATTAGTTCCATTAATTTTGTAAACAGCCTGTATCCTGTAAACGAAAAGAAGAAACAGAAATCATTATTTGTTAAAAAAATCTGGCAATACTTTCTTCCTTTCGTTATCTTCTTAGTAATAACATTCAGTAATATAAGTAAAAATAGCTGTGTCGAAGGATAAACGAACGATTTAATTCTTAACTTCTTTTGTGACAATGCAAATGACTTTAATAGTTTAATAATACTGTAATTTCTAAGTAGAAATGAATCATTCGTTTTTCTTGCAGGTAGAACAATTTGTTTGTCGTTTGTATCAAAAAAAAAGTAACTATATTAAAAAGGCAAAAGTGTGGTACAAACGAGTTTAAACAGATTGTCTGTCTCACAATTTATGACAAAAGAATTATTTTCCTAAATTATTCATATATTTCGCAGGTGAATAATGCAACTGCCAGAGTACAAACAAAGAAGCCAACTGCTCTTCCAACAGGTGTGTAATTAACCTTTTCTCGTAGCTTAGCATAATAACTGTTCTACAGTTTTATGGCATCAAAGAAAGTACACTGACGATACAGTATCCAACCAATTAATATTTATTTATTAAAAGGAGACTACCGAAATTAGCCTGTTGACAGGAAGTGAACAATTTGCATATGTTCTGCGTGATTTAAACCTAGCCTGATACTGATGATCATGATAAACAGCAGGAATGACGATCTGATTGCTCTGCAAATATAACAAGCGGATCACGTGAGATGCTAGTGAAGGTAGACGTAAGTCTATCTTTTATCATTACATCACAACCAAATGTTTCCCCCCAGATTACTTTATGTCCTTATTCATTAAAGTTGATCTATTAAAAACCATTAACATTGTAACTTCAACGTATTTCGATAAAACGTCGTCAGAGCCAAGATTCTGATTGAATTTTAGGTCCTGTTTTAGCCAAGTTTCAATCATACTCTGGAACTCGAATTAAGTGCATTATCGTCAGTTTAAAGGTGGTACTCATACACCTACAGGCCAATCCATACATGAATTTCGGTAGTCTCGTTTGACTCCTGAAGAAAGTAGATTATAGTTGTAGCTGAAGTAAAAGAATATTGGCTTACACAATGTAAAACTAAATAAATGCCTTGCTCTAAAATAAAATGTGTATTTGTGTTTTTAAATGTGGATATTGAATTTTAAAGTATGGCTTTATTGTTGTTCAGTTCCTGTCTGTGTTCAGTGGCCAGAGGCTGCTCTTCGGGGTGTAGCAGCAATTCAGAGAGGTCGAGCTAGGGCCGCATATCCCGCAGCAGCGGCTGCCGCGGCCGCAGCTTTTGCAAGACATCCGACTCCTCTGGCGAGTGCTCTCCATGGTTACACTCCCGTTTTAAATACTTTGCCAGTCGATGGCGGAGTCTATTATGATCCATTTTTGACAGCGGCACATGCAGCTGATCCAAATTATAGGCTACAGGTAGTTACAAATGAATAATACTATAATAAACAACATAATTTTATTCCAGAGATCTTAACCCCCACAATTATTCAAGAAATATTTATCTAAAAAATTGATTACGTATTTATTTCCAGTTCAAATATTGCTACATATTTGTCTTTTAACTGTCCCTTAAGGCAAAGATCTTTGGAAATATGTATTTTCACATTATAAATTATATGTTTACATTTCACACCAAATCCATAGTACTTAAAAAAAGTCAAACTGATCTATGTCATTTACTGTGTTTTTCCTTTAAAGAGCAGGTATCGTATCATTAAAGAAACATTTTTCCATCCCTTCGTTAATTAAACAAGAAATTGGTCAATATTGTACTTTATTTTTTTTTTCTTTTAAAACATATTTAAGTGCTTTTTCTAACAGTTAATTTGTGAATAAATGGAATTTTGAATTGTTTTCTAATGGAAAGCAAAAAAATTGGGTAAGTCGGGTAATTCTTTATACAATAGGGGCATATACATGAAGTACGTTTTTGTCATTATTACTATTTACTATTAAAGTCATTGGGAAAAATTCCCTTATGGAATTTTCATGTAACGTTAAATGTGTGTTGTGTTTTATGAAATATTAATCAAGTGCTTATTGTATTTGTCCTTTTCTCGTATCCATAATTAATTAATTTTCTCTTAACGAAGATCATATCATAATTGAATTTAATAGCACTTAATGCAGACAATTTCATTAATAATACAAAAGTATGTAAATAAATGCATAGGCTCATAAGTACGTACCTACATTTGTTTTAATGTCAACCTTGTAAATATTGAAACATTAATATTATCGTGGTGCTTTACATTATCATACATAAAAATCAAAGTGAGGTGTTGATTCTATTACATATTTATTAATTAATTAACATACACTTATTAGTAAATTGTATGGAACTGCTATACGATTGCTGTTGTTCGATTTTAATGTCCATTCCTATTTATCTGAGTCTTAAATCGTCTTCTATGAAAAATTTAAAATTTAGCAAAAATAATATAATAAATTCATGTTAGACTATGATTTCAAAACTGTATGTGTGCATGATTTAATTTTTAATGCAAACCGAACATCCAAAAAGGTACATTTCATTTTTAACACATAGGAAATTCTTTCTCACAAAAAAAAATGTCTAAATGCAAAAATGACACAACCGCTGAAATGTGGAATTATGAGAAGCGTATTTGAAAATAGAAAAAGTGCACTACGTACAATTTTTTAAAAATCCGTTGTAAAAAGATGAAGTAATAATTTTTTGATACGAGCGAAATAAAAATCATCTGTTATAACAACTTATTGGACGTATTTGGGATATCTTTTTCAAATATGACTATCTTAAAAAACAGCACTTTATGGGCCACCATTAATGGAGAACATAAATCTACAAATATATGTACATGTGTCTATGTACTGGTTTTTACCTAGTTGCTTTAGATGTGCATGGCATGCATGGCTGTATTGTTCTAGGCTGCCGCTGCTGCCACGCCACTACTAAAAACTCCTCTGTCGACTGCCCAACAGGCGAGTTATGCGGCTGCTGCGACCTACACGGCTGTGGCCGCGCGATATGGGGCTGCACAACCAGTAGCTGGGTACGCTGTTGCAGCAGGCTACGGGAGGGACTATGCTGATCCCTACTTGGGTCATGGAATTGGGCCCATGGCTGGATATGGGGTATGTAACCTTATTCATATATTTTGATTTTTAAAAGACTCATTTCTCATAAATGTTTTTGGTGCTTTGATATATTATTTTTTAAATAAATTATTTACTATGTACATATCGGTGAAATTATATAAGTATAACTTCTACCGCGTGTATATAGGTATATTCACCTCCTGATACTGATGATCATGATAAACAGCAGGAATGACGATCTGATTGCTCTGCAAATATAACAAGCGGATCACGTGAGATGCTAGTGAAGGTAGACGTAAGTCTATCTTTTATCATTACATCACAACCAAATGTTTCCCCCCAGATTACTTTATGTCCTTATTCATTAAAGTTGATCTATTAAAAACCATTAACATTGTAACTTCAACGTATTTCGATAAAACGTCGTCAGAGCCAAGATTCTGATTGAATTTTAGGTCCTGTTTTAGCCAAGTTTCAATCATACTCTGGAACTCGAATTAAGTGCATTATCGTCAGTTTAAAGGTGGTACTCATACACCTACAGGCCAATCCATACATGAATTTCGGTAGTCTCGTTTGACTCCTGAAGAAAGTAGATTATAGTTGTAGCTGAAGTAAAAGAATATTGGCTTACACAATGTAAAACTAAATAAATGCCTTGCTCTAAAATAAAATGTGTATTTGTGTTTTTAAATGTGGATATTGAATTTTAAAGTATGGCTTTATTGTTGTTCAGTTCCTGTCTGTGTTCAGTGGCCAGAGGCTGCTCTTCGGGGTGTAGCAGCAATTCAGAGAGGTCGAGCTAGGGCCGNATAATAATAATTTTCAGGCGGCCGTTTACCGAAGTAGCTACAATCGTTTTGCACCCTATTGAACATATCGGCAGCTTGGGGGTGACGTACAAAAAAAACACGTGTTTTTTTTTATTAATACTCATCAATCGTAACTTTTTGTCTGATGTACGTACAACAAGGATATGCAGCACAAAGCACAAGAGCCAAAGAGCTGTAACTCACTAACTTAAGTCTTTGTGATAAAACAGCTAACTTTGCTCTCTAACCTATTATTAATTAATTAATTAGTAGATAAATACATAGATTAGTCTTTTTTTAAGACGTAAGGCGAGGTTTCCATTCACTTATACGTGGTTAATTTATATATATACATATATATACTTATAAAAGTAAATATAAAATATTATCATAATACGTATCGTATCGTATCGTGTACGTTGTGACAAGTAAACGTTGTTGTGTTGGCTAATCAGTTAATGTGTTCACCAGAGAATGGAACGAAGAGGCTAAAATTTGTTGGAGGAGACGATTTCTCATGCACAAAACGTTGTTTTTTCACGTTAGTTTTTGTGAGTTACTCCACGTTAAATAAAGACGACGTGTTTCGGTGTGTTGTTATTCCTTGTCGTTGTAATACTTGATTTTTGGGATTGGGAACGACAAAAAATTATTAGTTTTGCTCTTTTGAAAGCTAAGATTATAAGATGTAGCAGAACAAAAAATTTTGTTTAATTTTAAATATAACAGTAAAATGTGTGTTTGCAAAATAAATTTAAAAGATTTTTTAGTTTAGGGGATATTTTCTTTTTCTGTTTTTTTGATACCTAAATCCTATTGTACATCGTAAATCCATTTTAATTCAAAAAAATCTCAAAATTGTATACTGTTTTATATTGAAAATTGCTTTTCGGGTATCATTAATTTTTCGCTTACATGAATAAAATTAGATAATTGTGGGGGGGTGGCAACTAAAGATAAAGCGTTGTCCTAATCCCAACAATGTGAATTCTTCTAAAGAGGCCATTTTTTAGTAAATGTATGAATAACGACTAACTGAATGTACTATTTATACAAAAACGAAACTAATAGAAATTATGAGCTATCATAAAGCTGAATTCAGTGTGAAAAGTAGTCGTACTGCTGAACTTATCATGAAATTAATTTGTTCTCTTAAGAAAAATAATGAATCTACACCACACACCCACATACACTTACACTCACACAGACACTTTATATCTCTCTAAGGTAGGTTTAGTATGTTGTTTAAACGTAGGCTATATTTATATTATATTTCCTTAGTTTTAGCGTGTAAGAGTTTCTACAATGACTGCTAATGTTTAAACTGAATCTTAAGTAGTTCGTAATCGGTAAATTTAAATGCCTATTATACATATACAAATATGTATTGAAGATAAATAAAAGGAAATAAGTAATATTGGTGATCTGATCATTTAATTTGTGCATATTATTATACAACAACACGAAGTTAATTGGATTAGGCTTAAAATATTTATATACATATTACCTATAGTTGATTTCTTTTTTTAATAGTTTGTAGAGGTATAAGTGTAATGGAAACTTTATTTTCGATTTGCTCTGTTTCGATAAATATTTTTTAAAGTCTCTCAAACATATCCAATGATACTCTGGTTTTTAATTGCTCTCTCTCGTTTGTATATCTCAGTATGTGATGAAAGGGTGTATTTACATTGTCCTTATGTTAGTACCTTCTAATAATACATGTCAGATTTTGTTAACGATGCCTACGTGTCGTGTCTGTGGGCGAATGCTTTTTATAGTATCACTTTTTTAAAGTTGCCATTCAATTTGAAATGCATGAAAAAATGAGTAAAAACTCAAACATGTTGCCTACTTTTTTTTCTTGAAGATCAACTAGTTACTTGAGTACCGACTCATATTACTGTTTCAGAAATGTAATTATCTTCTTTCAAAAGTGAGTTTCCTTAGTACCAGACTTGCTCCTCAAGAGCCTTTTATTTTTGAATTTTAGTAATGAGTAGTGAGATCAGATACTCTCATTTAAAGTAAATCGACACTCATGAGATTGTCAAGGAACAAGAGTAGACTCAATGTTTGAAATTCGTTTTTGTGCTTTTCAAATAGAATGGCCACATTAATTATGAGAGACCATACCAACCCCTCAACTTATACATACTTCTTATTATCTTATTTTAATTAATCTAATTTGATGTTCTTAGGTATTTCTAAACTATATTAACATTTGTTAATTAACGATGTTAGATAAATATTAGATACTGCCTTTATTTACAATATTAAAAGAAAAATTAAAATCTCAGGTGCATAATACAGTACAATAAGTTCTAAATATAACTTGAATGAGTCTCTTTTTTTTGACAAGTATTAGCTTTATACATTTTTTTCTTCTATATAATATAAATTTTGATAATGGTATGACTAATATTGTATTGTAATTATTCAGAAAGACTGTTGAAAAGAACAAAACGTAATTTGTGTTAGTATTAATCAGTAATATCTTTAGATTAATTGTATTTTTTAAATCTATTAATTTGGGAAAGGTAAAAAACTCTTAGTCTAGAAAGAGAGGTATGCTAAATTATTTGAGGAGAGACGGCTGTGTAAGGAATATTTATTTTTTATTATTTTGAAGTGGCTTCTCACATATTGAATATTAGCATTGTCTTTATCCCGCCTTTAAATTTGTGCAAATTTATTTAATGTGCTTTTTTGAAATCGTGTCCTCTGTTAACCTACAGTTTTTCCCTTGTATTTATTTTTCTTGCAACTACTCTTACGAAATATTGGGGTGNTAAAAAAAAGTGTACTAATAGACTTGCAGATAAAAATTAATAAAAGGGTTCAAATAAAAGGCAATGACTTAAGCCCACAGAATTCAATTTAATTTTTTTGTATTATCATTTACTAATTCTTATTTGAAGAAAACTTAAAGAAAAATTGTTCATTTACCATCCTGTTCTAATGTGAACACAAAAATCCTATTTTTAATGTTCTTATTTTTGGCTTACATATTTACTTCTCAAAATTTAAAATAAAATAGTGATAGCATATGAAAAAGTATTTTTAATAAGTACATAATCTATGATGAAGTCAAACAATCCTTTAAAGCACTTAAAAAATGGACAACTAATTAATAACTAACAACTCTAAACTCTCAAATAAGCAATTTTTTAAGGTTCAAATATTTCTTCAATGTCGCGACTAATCCGTTTGTGTTTACAGCATTCTCTGTATCACCATAATCAATCAATTCGTCCTTTAACGTAGTCATGTTCCCACCAACTGAGAATAACAATGCATTTCCAGCACAAATGTCCCATTTTTTTATTGCTGTAGTATGAAAATAAACATCTGCATTTCCTTTTATCACTTCAAGAACTTTATAACCTGCTCCACCTGCTTCAACAATTTTGTTTTTTATTTCACTTAACTTTGTGTTTATCATTTCTTTAACCTTTCCTGTATGAGATCTTGATACAATGAAGATAAGTTCATCATCTGACCTTTCTTTTACTTGCAAATTAGGGGATTTCGATGTTCCCACCCATCCCCAATATGTTTCTTTTAAAAATGGTTTATGGACAATGCCAATAACAGGTTTTCCATTAACTGCCACACATACCATTGTAGTTACAAATTCATACATTTTCTCTGTGTACTCTTGAGTAGCATCCAGTGGATCAATCCATACAGTAATATCAGAATCTTTAACCCAGGAATCATTAAGTGCATCAATTTCACGTGGAATACTAGGAAATTCAGAAGGCAAGTCGATACCCTCACAGTTAGTTTTAAATTCTTCCGAAATCAACTTTATATCATGGTAAAGTTTCTTAATTGTTCCCTGCATTATGCAGTGTGACTTATAATCTGCAGTTGTTACTTTATCATCAGCTCCTTCCTTAGTTTTTCCTTTACTTTCAATTTTATTGCTGTTTATGTTATTTTTGACTTCATTACCCCCATTTTCTGCAGCAATCACAGCCATATGCAGTAAATTTTTCAAATTTACTTTATTTTGTGTCTGTTTTGTAAAATCATTTTCATCTCTACTTCCAAAGGAAGACAAGTACAAATATAAAACAAGTATTATAAAAATCACTAAACAGAACTTTTTATTCAGATGAATTGCTCCTCCTAAATTCATGATTACGTATTTTCTAACATACTGGTTTATTGGCATAAAGAAAATGCTCTTAAGGTTCTTTTCTGAGAAAGAACTACAGAAAAGGCACAATATTCAACTAACGCGTTTCATACTTACAATCCGTGGAGCTAAAGAACAAATATTTTTAGTTAGTAATATTAATTATTGATCTACGGTAAAGGGTAAAGTACTCTAGTAAAGTTATTTACCTATAGTTGATTTCTTTTTTTAATAGTTTGTAGAGGTATAAGTGTAATGGAAACTTTATTTTCGATTTGCTCTGTTTCGATAAATATTTTTTAAAGTCTCTCAAACATATCCAATGATACTCTGGTTTTTAATTGCTCTCTCTCGTTTGTATATCTCAGTATGTGATGAAAGGGTGTATTTACATTGTCCTTATGTTAGTACCTTCTAATAATACATGTCAGATTTTGTTAACGATGCCTACGTGTCGTGTCTGTGGGCGAATGCTTTTTATAGTATCACTTTTTTAAAGTTGCCATTCAATTTGAAATGCATGAAAAAATGAGTAAAAACTCAAACATGTTGCCTACTTTTTTTTCTTGAAGATCAACTAGTTACTTGAGTACCGACTCATATTACTGTTTCAGAAATGTAATTATCTTCTTTCAAAAGTGAGTTTCCTTAGTACCAGACTTGCTCCTCAAGAGCCTTTTATTTTTGAATTTTAGTAATGAGTAGTGAGATCAGATACTCTCATTTAAAGTAAATCGACACTCATGAGATTGTCAAGGAACAAGAGTAGACTCAATGTTTGAAATTCGTTTTTGTGCTTTTCAAATAGAATGGCCACATTAATTATGAGAGACCATACCAACCCCTCAACTTATACATACTTCTTATTATCTTATTTTAATTAATCTAATTTGATGTTCTTAGGTATTTCTAAACTATATTAACATTTGTTAATTAACGATGTTAGATAAATATTAGATACTGCCTTTATTTACAATATTAAAAGAAAAATTAAAATCTCAGGTGCATAATACAGTACAATAAGTTCTAAATATAACTTGAATGAGTCTCTTTTTTTTGACAAGTATTAGCTTTATACAGGTACCACAAGGGGCATTTACGAATCTTTCGTTTCTTCAAATTTATTTCATTACAGTAATACAACAAAATATCTTTTATAACGAATGCAAAAAAATTATACCTTCAATGTACCTATATATTTACTCGACATATTGTATATCATAAGAAAACAACTGCCCACTAAAAAATTCTCGATTAGTTGCTCTTTATAATGGTTCTAATTAATACATTAACAATGACATTACTTTATTAATAAGTTGTAGTTATTAACTGGTGAAGATTTTTGATGCTTTATATTTATTGTCTTATTAAAAAAAATAGCCACAATATCAATTTGAATAGAAAATATAACCATAAGGAAAATTAATATTGACTGAAATCATCAATGAAAAGGTAGTGCCAGTAAAGATGCGACCAATGCCTCAGTGCGTGAATGGGTGGATAAATGGATATGGAGTGTAGTGTAAATAGCTAGGCCATAGCACTGTTAGGTAAGCTTAACAGTGTAGTAGTATCTCTTTAATTTTTTATTCATATCGTTTTTTTATTTNAAGATATCTTAAGTGAGGCACAAATGCATTGTACATTTTTTATGTTCTTTGCTTGTATTTTGTTACTTTATAAAAAAATTTCTGATTGATCAAATTGGAGCATTTTTTGTCCCTTTTATAAATTCCTAATAATTTTATACTAGTATTTGCTTAAGCTGATCTATTGAAGACGGCAAAAAAAATTACTAGTCTTTTTACAGAGATTGTAATATAAAACGTGGTAAAGTGCAGATAAAAATTAATAAAAGGGTTCAAATAAAAGGCAATGACTTAAGCCCACAGAATTCAATTTAATTTTTTTGTATTATCATTTACTAATTCTTATTTGAAGAAAACTTAAAGAAAAATTGTTCATTTACCATCCTGTTCTAATGTGAACACAAAAATCCTATTTTTAATGTTCTTATTTTTGGCTTACATATTTACTTCTCAAAATTTAAAATAAAATAGTGATAGCATATGAAAAAGTATTTTTAATAAGTACATAATCTATGATGAAGTCAAACAATCCTTTAAAGCACTTAAAAAATGGACAACTAATTAATAACTAACAACTCTAAACTCTCAAATAAGCAATTTTTTAAGGTTCAAATATTTCTTCAATGTCGCGACTAATCCGTTTGTGTTTACAGCATTCTCTGTATCACCATAATCAATCAATTCGTCCTTTAACGTAGTCATGTTCCCACCAACTGAGAATAACAATGCATTTCCAGCACAAATGTCCCATTTTTTTATTGCTGTAGTATGAAAATAAACATCTGCATTTCCTTTTATCACTTCAAGAACTTTATAACCTGCTCCACCTGCTTCAACAATTTTGTTTTTTATTTCACTTAACTTTGTGTTTATCATTTCTTTAACCTTTCCTGTATGAGATCTTGATACAATGAAGATAAGTTCATCATCTGACCTTTCTTTTACTTGCAAATTAGGGGATTTCGATGTTCCCACCCATCCCCAATATGTTTCTTTTAAAAATGGTTTATGGACAATGCCAATAACAGGTTTTCCATTAACTGCCACACATACCATTGTAGTAACAAATTCATACATTTTCTCTGTGTACTCTTGAGTAGCATCCAGTGGATCAATCCATACAGTAATATCAGAATCTTTAACCCAGGAATCATTAAGTGCATCAATTTCACGTGGAATACTAGGAAATTCAGAAGGCAAGTCGATACCCTCACAGTTAGTTTTAAATTCTTCCGAAATCAACTTTATATCATGGTAAAGTTTCTTAATTGTTCCCTGCATTATGCAGTGTGACTTATAATCTGCAGTTGTTACTTTATCATCAGCTCCTTCCTTAGTTTTTCCTTTACTTTCAATTTTATTGCTGTTTATGTTATTTTTGACTTCATTACCCCCATNGCAGTTCATTTTTGTATGTACATAAATATTTAATTCAGTGATGTTATAAAACATTAAGCGCATTTTATTTAAATAAAATTAAGTACGTGTCTATCTAACATACTGCAAAAGCGACTTTTTTTTTTAATTTTTAATACCCAAACACACAAAATTATCCTACTTTTTATTTAAAATAAGAAACGAAATAATTTAACTGTTTGCGGTATTTACGTATTCGAATTGTAACCCCCTGCAGCCGACGATCTCTGTGCGGCAAGTCGGAAGTTCCCCTTTAACGACTTATATAAATAATACAGATGGTCAACGCATTTTTGACTTCGTATAAAAATACTTTGGTGATCTTTTTTCTTATACAATAAAAATACAGTTTTTTTCGTGTAAATAAACATTTTCATGCCTATTGCAAACTTGTTGAAAAAAATAATACAATAGACTTATGTATGTTATACAAGTAATAAGTATTTATATTGATATCCAAAGTTATAAAGTGCGAGTTGAAAAAAATAATACAATAGACTTATGTATGTTATACAAGTAATAAGTATTTATATTGATATCCAAAGTTATAAAGTGCGCGCTGCGTACAACTTATTATAATCCGCACATTACAATTTTTTTATGACAAACCGCGTTATTCAAAATAGACCTAATTCTATTTTTGAGAGTTGTTTTTTAAAAACGTTTTTAGAGTTGCGTACAAAGTGTTCAACACGTGCAGCAAAACTCTATTTTAGTGAGTGTTTGTGAAAATGCCGATTTATTTATAATAAAGATTTTCTATTTTTATCCTAACCTTGGTGTTTTACATTCTTGACAGCGTTGCCATGCCTACGAGCACGATAAAAACATGGAAATCTGTTGCGTGCTCTTTTATTACGCGTCTCTGTTGTGCTTGTAAACAAAATCGCGCTATTTCGTTTTCATTCGACGCACACTTACCGCGCAACGTATCATTTACGTATTAATTGTCAAACATAATATACAAATGAGTCATGAAAATCTACGACGTATGTCATACGGTTAAAATAAAGAAAGACACATTCGAACATATAACGCGATGTCTATTGCCATGAATTAATTTTAGATTCTTCAACTACGTTGCCAGATTCTTCAATTTTATTTTTTTTTTACGTTTTGTGGTGTTGCTCCATATCAATTAATAGATGTCAGATAGTTTTATTAATTACTAAATCAAAGGAATATTGTAATCTATTACAAAAAAAGGGCAAAACTTTTTATAAGAAAGTAAATGAAGTTAGATTAAAAATCACCAATTATGTAAACTTTTATGTTTAATATGTACAAGTTCTGTACATAACATTTCGAGTTTTTAGGATATAAATAGTTTTGTTTTTCACCATTTACTAAATTGAAAAAAATTAAAGTTACAATACTGGGTAAAGTACTCTAGTAAAGTTATTTATAATTAAATAAAGCAGTTACATTTATAAATGACAATTGAGAGGTTAAGTTATTGTTTACATTTTGATCATCTGGATTTTTTCATAATTGCCAATCCAACCGCACTAATACTTAATACCAACATTTTATAAATAAAAACTGATACATTTTCAAATATTTTATCATTTTTGTCCTTTTTTTACATTATTTAGGTATATTCTTACAATTGTTTTGAAATCATTCCCTAAAATTAACATAAAATAACTTTAAGTTATTAAAGCCATAGTATTAGAGTATTAGTGTACCATGACATGACAAATGAACACTTTTTTGGTGTGTTTTGAAAACGTGATAAAATAGTAATGTTAGTTGTTAATATAAAAGTGAAATAAAGTAACATTTCTTCACATAATGGATTTAAATCCGTACAACATTCTTTATTTTAAAGAAATTTGCCATAAAATTAAAAGCGAAGCAGAATGCAATGAAAATTATAATGAGTTTTTTAACAAGTTTCCTTTCAAATTACTAGCTAGACACAATATTGTGGATCACAAAACTATTAGGTAATTAGGATTTTGATTTGTTTTTTTATAATAAGCAAATTAATTTCTTTTAGTTTATTAACTGAAATACTTAAAGTATTTGTCGAAAGTCCGAAATTTATTGAAAAAATTGATTACTGTTTTAATAATATTATGGACTTTGCCTTATATAATGCAAGTTCTTTAACCAAAAGTGATACGGTTACGAATAACAATTTATTAGTAGATTTATTACAATTTATTAATAGTATTTTAATCAGGTGAGAAACATTTTAATTTTGATTAATTACTAAACTCAAAATTACTACTGATTTTTAGTATTAATATTAATAAAATCAAATCAGAGGACTATGTAGATGGTGAAAGAATAACAGAATTATTGCTTCAATTAATAGAGANGCAGCTATTTGGTCAGCTGATCGTAAGTTTCACCAACTGTATAGTGCTAAATGTTCTGCCAACATAAACCTGTATTTGTAAACAAAACAAATCGTGTTTACTTTATTTTTGCAATAATATTAATACGTGACCTTTAGATTCATTCAAAATGATATACGAGCAATTTTAGTAAAAACTGCTCGCATATTACCAAATATCTTTTTATCTCGTTACTCCTAAATATTTAAAACAAACATCAATTTTCCATATTCAAGTAATGTTTTTTGTTGTAGGTACTTTTAAAATCAATAAAGTTCGTAGTATAATGGTCATGTAGCGAATTTATTTTTATGTAATGTGTTTTTAAAAATGTTATATGTAAAAATTCATTCAACATTTGTATGTAGGTACCACAGTTTATTTAAAGTTTTTTCTACATTTATATGGTGACAAATTAGGTTTTCGGACAAATTAATCGGATTGATTTGGGTATTTTATTAATTTAATACCTACCTACTTGACATAATTAACAATCTTCGTAAACAAATGTGTAACTTTTATTTGAAAAGACGGACTTGCTCGCGTTTATTGAGGGGGATGACGGATTTTTATGCACTTGAATATTGTTTTCTAATATATATTTTTTTCTTATTATTAAGCACATTCTAATTAAATATATGTCTCGATATTCTCTTTTATCAATTAACTTTTAATATTTTTTCTTCTTTTAAAGGACTTTGAAATGTCCGTGATACTTTTTTTTAACATTTTGACAATCAATTCGGTATAACAGTTAAAATTTTACTTCCGTCTTTTTATACACTAACTTGCGCCCAGTTTATACTATTTGTTTTTAACGATTATCTTTAAGGGACTCAAACTTGACTTTGAGAACTACCTATTCCTTTAAATAATAATTTAAAACTTATCTATATCCGTCAAAAATAAAAAGCGACTGGTTACGTTATTTTTTTTTTTCTACTTTGAGATGCGGATTCGCATATTACGCTCATATCGTTATACTTTAAGTTCTTTTGCGCCGACTGTTTGATTTTGATGTTAGCCGTGTCATTTACATCACAACGGCTAATTTTGTTTTTAGTGAATTGACAAGACGAAATCAACGGCGTATCAGTTACAAATGAAATTCTGTCTCATTACAGTATCATAAATTAGTTAACGACATTTTTTTATAATGAATTCGATATTACAATTTTATTCTTTGTAAAATAATACAAGGTGTAGATAATGTACCATAACGCCGTAGTGTTTTCATTGTTCTTTGTTTTAATTCTATTTTTGTCTTAGCCGGTCAGTATTAATACATATACGAGGCTATGTGGGATGACCTATATGGAAGCGTTAGTCATCATTGTCATTTACAAATGCCGTATTTTTAACATGAGTATTAACCTGTTAAGCCAACAGGAGGTACTTCACGCAAAAGTGACTAATCTAACTGCATACATTATGTATAATAATGTTTGTATTAAACAATTTTGACCAGGCAATAAAATTTTTAGGAATTTCTTGTCCTCATGTTTGTATGTTGAGGAAAGATGGTACCTTAACTCATTTTGTCTCAATTCTCATCCTCTAGCTGTCCAGCGAAAAACGACTAGAAAGCCGCCAATACATAGTGTATATCGAAGTAGAAATAGCATAGAGAAATACAGTAAGGTTTTGTCGCTGAAAGATGGTACCTTAACTCATTTTGTCATTACTCTCATCCTCTAGCTGTCCAGCTAAAAACGAATAGAAAGCCGCCAACAAATAACATATTTCGAAATAGAAATAGCGTAGAGAAATACAGTAAGGGTTTGNTCAGAGGACTATGTAGATGGTGAAAGAATAACAGAATTATTGCTTCAATTAATAGAGAAAAAAAAATCGATTATTCAAGCGGGGGGTGAAGTATTATCAAATTTAATACTTCAAACAAATCCTTGTAATAAAATGGCAATCGTCAAGTGTATATCAAAACTATTCCCTCTTCTTATTAAATCTGGAATTATTGCTGAAACTAATTTAATTTGTAATGCAGTTCTAAGGTTTGTAACTTCTTTCAGTAAAATAGTCTCTATTCGCGTCATTTAGAAGATGATTAACATTTGCAGCCCCTAATTGACTAATTTTGTTTCCCTTGAGTAGCGAATTGATTTTAAATCAAAAATAAAACACAAATCAGGAAGATGTAAAACTTGATCATCTCTAGCTTTTCGTATTCGAAAGATTACCTAACTAATTTTCCATGATTTAATCTTCTAATTGTCCTACTATAATTTAATTAAATTTTAAATGTTTCATAGGAGCAAATGGACAAATACAAGCGCAGCTTTATGTAGTGCAATGATTGATTATGCTCTTAATGAAGTAACTAATCAATTATTTATAGTAAGCTATTAACTGCGATACATTATATCGAATTTATTTATCAATCGAATAAAATAAAACTTTTAGACAAAATGTACAAACGATTACCGAACAATAATTAAAGTATTGGGGACTATCTACGAAATCCAAGACGAAAGCGTGTGTTCGAAATTTACCGATATTTTGAGGTCTCATTTGAATTTTCTGTGCCAGATGCTCTCATTGATCGAAATTTCCAATGATCTAAAGTCGCTCCTCGTGTTTATTTTACGTGACATGTATAAAAGTTTATTTTCAAATTTTAATGAAAAATTTGATGACATTATCGAGTGGGATTTACCGGAAAATTTGGAACAATGGCCAAGTTCCAATAGCAGTAGAGTATTCCTTCTTACGGTTTATTTTATGCAGTTATATTCAAGGTATTCAAGTACGACGTTTATTGATTTATGTTTTATCGAATGTTGTCTAATTAATAAAAAAAAGTGTACTAATAGACTTGCAGTTTTAACACTTTTGTTTATTGGCAACTTCCATTGGCGGCGGTATGAGCTTAGTTTACCCCAACATCCTTCCTCAAAATTCTTAATTCTAAATGCTTACAGTAATATTATTCATAATTGCTAAAACTTAATTAGTATGCATTTAATAACAGTCAATGAAATCAATATCACAATGAATCTAAATGTATATAAGCAAATTTTATAAATAATTAATTTTTTATTCGACAAACAAATATTCTAATAATTTAGAGACATGTCCAAAAAGTAGGATTTTTATTTTTTGACTAATTTTTTTTCTTCGAATATACCATCGCATCTGATAACGTAATATATCAATGTATTACCATCTCACTTAATAACAGTTCTGCCTCAACTCCTTTATATCCTGACACAATCTTCGCATTTCCCAAAAAAACTAAAACATCTAACTTGTTAAATTAATTTAACTTTGCCAGTATCTAACATTCGTCACTATTTGTAAGCTAATCTGGGTCTTCTTCTACCCCTCCTTACTCCTGTTTCTGTTTCTAATATGCCTCTAGCTCGCTCTTCTTGTATTTTCTTTTCCTCATTTGGACTTTTCTCTGTTTTCCCACTTTCTTCCATACATCCTCATTTTCACCATACTTCTATGACACCACATCCCAGACACTAATAAATATCTCATTTCTAACGCGCCCATCATCCAAATTTCGTCCCGCAATCAACAGTCTTTTTTTTTTCATCTTATCTGACTTCCTGGATATCGAAAATCATCGACTTCTTCTAATTTTACGTCAATTTATGAATTGTTAACAAACCTTTTCCTCAAATGGAAATCGCACCGCCGCCAATGTCATCTTCGCACAAATAATGTATTAATAAATAAACTTACGTGTTCCAGAATAATTTGGAGACAAGCTGAGATCTTAGATTTTTTAATAGCTAGAACATTTAGAAGAAATTTTGCCCTTTCTGAATTGAAAATTTTACTGCATCTTTTTCCGATTTATTCTTTAAATCAGACAGGGCAAAAGATACCTTCAGCCACACATATACTGGCCCAATTATCATCTGAAAGAATAGATCATTTAAAAGAGATAATAACATTTGAAAAAATCCAGATGACTTGGATTTTTCTTTATGCACCCTTACTAGTAAAAATAAAAACTTTTTATTTGTGGTTGTCCATCGAAAAAGACGATACGAAAATATTACCAGCTTTAGACGCGAGCGGTAGCGGTGATTTTCTTTTGACAATTTTATTTAGAAATTGTAATGTTCCAATCATTTCCACGAGGTAAGAATAAACTAATCACGTATGCATATAAAAATGATTTTTACTTGCGAGCAGGGACGTAGCTACGGGTGAACCAGGGTGCCCGGTGTAGCTCACCCTTGGTCCGTGCAAAAAAGGCTAAGTACGTCCCTGCTTGTAAGTAAAACTTCTGTACAAAAGCCCAAAGAAATTCTGAAATTGGACTTTAATTTTCTATCATTATCCATTATAATTTAGCTAATTTTGAATAAATATAAAACTTACGTAAAAAAAATTGATGAGAATATTTTCTAAGTTTTAATTAAAAAAAATCGTCCCTTGAAATGATATACGGTTAAAATTCGTTTGTACTTTTTAGATGTATTTCGCTCTTATCAAAACTTCAAGACCCAAAACTCCCATCCCATGCATCCCGATACATAAAACTGTCTCTTACAGAACCAAAAATATTTCCATACATAATGCAAATTTTCTGCAGTGCAAAAATCGACAAAAGTTTATCTTTACATTGTGCAGAAATGATCTCCCTTATTCTTCCAACTTTGTCGGATAAGGGGGCGGTTAATGGCGCTTGTCAGTTCTCGTTAAATTTATTGAACGAATATAAAAACGAAAGTGACGTATTTATGCAATTTGCCAGTAATAAACTTGCGGTATTGTTCTTGGTGTCTGTTGCAAGTCATGATGATGATACAAATGCTTTAAATGCTACAAAAGTTTTAAGGGCATTGGTAAAACTACAGGCAAGTATTAAACTAATGTTATTTTAATCATTTTTGAGGACAAACTAGAATACATAAAGCTTTTTTGCGCATCATCGTCAGATGGTCGTCAGTCCTAAGACTCCACTCCACTCTTTCCTATCCTGAGCTAATCTTCGCATTTCCCTAAAACTAGAACAACCCATGTCCTTAACTATTTGTGAACAGTAATCTAATCTAGGTCTATCTCTACCCTTCCTAACTCCTGTTTCTACCTCTAATATGTCTTTGACTAGACCTTCATGACTGAGAAGGTGTCCTACCAACCTATCTCGCCTATTTTTTACTGACTTCCATAGAGTCCTCTGTTCTCCTATTGTTTCTAATACCTCTTCCTTTCTAACCTTTTACACCACATTTCGAAAGCTTCTAACCTTTTTTATTCTGCCGCGCCCACTGTCCATGTTTCGCACCCGTACAACGCCGCGCTCCAAACATACACCTTTAACAACCTTTTTCAAATTTCTAAATTAACCGTTCGCGAGCATAGAAGTGACTTCTTTTTATTAAAGGCGACACGACCCTGCGCTATCCTCTGCTTTATATCCCTACTACTCCTTCC
>NW_020439363.1:5481-14294 GCF_000699045.2 Agrilus planipennis | reverse complement strand
CTCTAGCTGTCCAGCGAAAAACGAATAGAAAGCCGCCAATACATAGTATATCTCGAAATAGAAATAGCGTAGAGAAATAAAGTAAGGGTTTGTCGCTGAAAGATGGTACCTTTAAATCATTTTGTCGTGAGTCTTATCCTCTAGCTGTCCAGCGAATTTCGACTAGAAAGCCGTCAAGACATAGCGAATCCCGAAATAGAAATAGCTTAGAGAAATACAGTAGGGTTTTGTCGCTGAAAGATAGTACCTTAACTCATTTTGTCGTGACTCTCATCCTCTAGCTGTCCAGCGAAAAACGAATAGAAAGCCGCCAATACATAGTATATCTCGAAATAGAAATAGCGTAGAGAAATAAAGTAAGGGTTTGTCGCTGAAAGATGGTACCTTTAAATCATTTTGTCGTGAGTCTTATCCTCTAGCTGTCCAGCGAATTTCGACTAGAAAGCCGTCAAGACATAGCGAATCCCGAAATAGAAATAGCTTAGAGAAATACAGTAGGGTTTTGTCGCTGAAAGATAGTACCTTAACTCATTTTGTCGTGACTCTCATCCTCTAGCTGTCCAGCGAAAAACGAATAGAAAGCCGCCAATACATAGTATATCTCGAAATAGAAATAGCGTAGAGAAATAAAGTAAGGGTTTGTCGCTGAAAGATGGTACCTTTAAATCATTTTGTCGTGAGTCTTATCCTCTAGCTGTCCAGCGAATTTCGACTAGAAAGCCGTCAAGACATAGCGAATCCCGAAATAGAAATAGCTTAGAGAAATACAGTAGGGTTTTGTCGCTGAAAGATAGTACCTTAACTCATTTTGTCGTGACTCTCATCCTCTAGCTGTCCAGCGAAAAACGAATAGAAAGCCGCCAATACATAGTATATCTCGAAATAGAAATAGCGTAGAGAAATAAAGTAAGGGTTTGTCGCTGAAAGATGGTACCTTTAAATCATTTTGTCGCGAGTCATATCCTCTAGCTGTCCAGCGAATTTCGTGAAATACAAATGGCGCTTTATGCTTTAGATTAACTACAAATTATAGTTCTTACACTATTTTTCTACACGATTTGCGTTTTGAGATATAAGCTATGTGTAGTGCCAGCTTGACGGTTTTCCAGTCGTTTCTCACTGGACAGCTAATGGATAAACTAACGACAAAATGGGTAAGAGTACCATCTTTCATCGACAAATTATAGTATTTCTCTACGCTATTTCTATTTAGAGATACGGTATGTATAGTGCCAGCTTGACAGCACTCCCGTTATTTTTCGCTGGATAGCTGGAGGATGAGACTAGAGCACAATAGATGAAAGTATCTTCTTTCGGCGACAAATTGTAGCATTTAAATTTTTGGATTTAGTAAAAAATAAACGACAACATATAGTGAATTTTAGACATGAGAAATATAACTTTACCACGCTATCATACGTTGAAGGTTGGACAATAATTGGAAAAGGTCAGGTCACAGCGCGGCGGCGGTTGTACTAGCTTTTGAACGTTGGCGTCCTATTGTTTACATTCAACTAATTATCAGTTACGCACTAAACAAAGCATTATTTTAATGAATTTATTGGTATTTTTTGATGTGAGATATGATTAGAAACAAACGGTTGTTTGACTTTGAAATTGCCCATTTATTTTATTTATCAGCTTCTGTATTGGTATATTTGCATATAAGACTCAATTTATTGCATAATATTGTCCTAAATTTTATTTAACAAAATAGTTTATGAAAAGAGCAAGGCTTTCACGGCCACCGTTATTTGATAAATATTCGGGCCTGATACTCGAGATCCTGGATTAGTTCTGCTCCTTCGGTGAACTGTCAGATCAAGATGTACCAGTACAATTAAATTCCATATTTAAATCAAAAAAATATCTCATTCAACGAAAAGAACGTTATCAAAGCTAATTTTTAGGGTTCCGTACGTCCGGATGAAAAACGGAACCCATGTTTGCCTGTCACAGTCAATCTACTGGACCAATTAAGTTGAAATTTAGTTAACATATGAATTTCTGTGACCCAAACACGGACCCATAACTTAAATGAATTAATTTTGAACATGGGGTCATTTTTGGGGGCCAATAAGAAATTAAAAAGAATACAGACCACTTCGAATTATTTTATTTTATTCGATTAAGCTAACGTGCCTATCACGTTGAGGTTGGTTACGCCGGGATTCGTTTTCAGCAAGTAGATATCCACACAAGTGGACCTNCACTTCTTCTAATTTTTCGTCTCCTATCTTTATATTCGCTCTTTCCCTACTTTTTCTTCCCTTGCATACCAATATTTTAGTTTTACTTTTATTTATTTTCATACAGTACTGATCTGTTAGTACCGCTTCCATTTTATTTAAAGCTATCTCTAGGTCCTCCTTGCTAGATGCTAATACTGCTATATCATCTTCAAATCAAAGCATATTAATCTTTTGCCCCTGTATATCTATCCCTACAGTTGTACTGTCTTTAATGATATTGATCGCGTCTTCGATTAAGTAACCATTCTAAGCACTCAAATATCATTAGTAAATAGAGTGAATATAAATATCATAATTTTTGTGTGTTATACCGTACGAAAAAGCAGTCGAAGTTCAAATATCTACGATCTCATTAATTTGTCCCTTTTCCTAATCCTTGATGTGTTATTACTATTTCAGATAAAGCATAAAATCAAAGTAGAAACGATATATCTCAATTTTTGTTTATTTCTTCGAGAAGGCGATGAGACCAAGCTGTTAAAAATTCTGGACATAATCTATTTGATTTTTAAGTTTCCCCAAGAGGGCATCTTGTTTGATATGAGGGAATCCAAATCACTTTTAAGCCTCTATTACCGTTTACAAGAACTGGCTTTGATAAAATCTCTCGCAGATTTGGCTTTTCATTGTTTGCGATTAATGTTGTATCGTGAAAGGAATTTAGCCAACTCGGCTGCATCTATATTCTTTCTAAGATCTATTTGCAAAAGAGACGTAGATGTAGCCCTCTATACTAATTCGTTTTTGGGATTTTTACGAATTTTTTTGAAAACCATTCAAGGTCAATCGTTGTGGAGGTTTCCGAAAAAGGATCTTCTTATGGTTTTAAATGAGGAATTTTGGAGACAAAATCATATTAAGGTACCTACTTATTTGTTATGAAAAGTCAACATTTTAACAATAAGACATAAAATTTAATGTTGTTTTATTCTGTAGTTAAATTTTATGTGCCTAACACAAGTGTTTTTTAAATACTTTCCTGTATTCGTTCTTATATTTTCGAGTTCGTATATTTTTTTAAAGAATTAGCATAGGTACATTAAAATTTAACTTTTTCGTGATAAGTTGAATTCTACATGTGTAGTACATGAGTAATTTTCTATTTTTCCTCATATTTTCAAGTTTATCGTTTTACTGCATGTTCTGTCGCTGATTGAGTATTTATAGAAGTTATATTACGTGAAGATACCTTTTAATCTGCTGCATATCTATTTGTTTATCCGAAAACGCTGACGTAAGTTTAATTTTTGCAGGTACAAAGTTGCCGGAATTTATTAAAAGCTATACCAGACGATGACACCTATTATTGTTACTATTAAGATTTACGTCCGGTAGTGTGTAATTTGGATATTTTCGATATTATTACGTTTCTTTTTGAATTAATCTCTTTTAAAGTCGCAGTTCATTTTTGTATGTACATAAATATTTAATTCAGTGATGTTATAAAACATTAAGCGCATTTTATTTAAATAAAATTAAGTACGTGTCTATCTAACATACTGCAAAAGCGACTTTTTTTTTTTAATTTTTAATACCCAAACACACAAAATTGTCCTACTTTTTATTTAAAATAAGAAACGAAATAATTTAACTGTTTGCGGTATTTACGTATTCGAATTGTAACCCCCTGCAGCCGACGATCTCTGTGCGGCAAGTCGGAAGTTCCCCTTTAACGACTTATATAAATAATACAGATGGTCAACGCATTTTTGACTTCGTATAAAAATACTTTGGTGATCTTTTTTCTTATACAATAAAAATACAGTTTTTTTCGTGTAAATAAACATTTTCATGCCTATTGCAAACTTGTTGAAAAAAATAATACAATAGACTTATGTATGTTATACAAGTAATAAGTATTTATATTGATATCCAAAGTTATAAAGTGCGCGCTGCGTACAACTTATTATAATCCGCACATTACAATTTTTTTATGACAAACCGCGTTATTCAAAATAGACCTAATTCTATTTTTGAGAGTTGTTTTTTAAAAACGTTTTTAGAGTTGCGTACAAAGTGTTCAACACGTGCAGCAAAACTCTATTTTAGTGAGTGTTTGTGAAAATGCCGATTTATTTATAATAAAGATTTTCTATTTTTATCCTAACCTTGGTGTTTTACATTCTTGACAGCGTTGCCANTTAAATTAATAAATAATATAACATATGGATCAGTGATCGGTAATTTATCGAAACTACCAAACGTAGTACATACCTTCGTAGTCATTTTTAAACATTTGAAATAGGTACCTATTAGAGTTAGCAATAAATATCAGTAGGTGGCGATATACTGCCAACAACTTGATAAATTGAGAAACTAACGTTACATTCTCTATAGTAATTTTAATACATATGTATTTTTCTAAATGCGCTGGAAATTCTTATTTCGTCGAACATGTCTTGTTTTATTTATGAATGAACCGTCGACAAATTATATTTTACTATTTCACAAACTTTGCCAAACAGTGCTTTAAATAATGGTGAGTAAGTGTCGAAGTAATGCGAAGTATTTCTTTAAATTAAAGTTCATCCTTTATTCATTTACTAATAGTAAGTATAGTACATTTACGGAAGTAATAATTGTTTTAATTCATTTCAGTAATTGTATTTACAAAACTCTATTTCGGTAAATTATTTTTAATTTTTCTGTGTAAATTCTGGGTATACCTAATGGGGGAAAAGTGGTATTATATGCATTATATCGCAGGCAAAATCGAACGGTAAAGGTCTAGATGAGGGTGGGGTGGGGGGGATCGAAAGAGGAGGTCTCCCCCACCACTGTACCGTAAAAAGTTCGTGGCGGTCTCACCCCCATAAAAAGTTATGGGGGTTCAAAGTTAATAAATATGCTAATTTTTATACATTTCTAGGCATGTAAATATTTATATAGTCATTCTTAAACAATATTCAAAGGTAAAACTAATGAAAAATACATNCTTTTTATAAGAAAGTAAATGAAGTTAGATTAAAAATCACCAATTATGTAAACTTTTATGTTTAATATGTACAAGTTCTGTACATAACATTTCGAGTTTTTAGGATATAAATAGTTTTGTTTTTCACCATTTACTAAATTGAAAAAAATTAAAGTTACAATACTTTTGCATAAAATCATTGTTATGATAAAACTAGAACCTTTGGCAACAACGGACTCGAACACCGTTGCGTGGTGTAAAGTTCGCAAGTCCGTCGCTCTCGTATTTCTTATCAATAAAGCATCTGGCAACTGTGTCGGAACAAGACGCGGTGTGTTCCTACATTCAGTATAACAGCGACCGAGATGACCTCACAGATAATTGAAGAATTATTCTGACAATTCTGCCATTTTGTATTTCCTGACCAAGTGTTATTGTGCGCGTTTGTGTAACATGTCGTACCACTAGCATGGCAGAGCAACGGGAAGCGCCCGAGAGACTGTTAGAACAGCAAATTTTACAACTAAAAAAGCAACATCAGTTACAACAGACAATTCTTCTGCAACATTTCCAACAACAGCAGCAACATTTAGCCGAGCAGCATGAACGTCAATTACGACAACATCTCAAAGAATTTTGGGAACAACAAAAACAGTTGCAAGCTATTAGGCAAAGAGAACATATTGAGGCACTACGACGGAAAGAAAAACACGAACAAAGTGCAGTGGCCTCATCAGAGGTGAAGCAAAAACTGCAGGTGTTTCTTAGACAACGTGCTTCGGGGGGTTCGAAAAACAATGTGCAACAGGAAAATTCGTGGTGAGTCTATTTTCAGTAGGTCATTTTTAAAATACGCGCCCTTACGATCTGCAAAAGCTACCTGCAGCTATTTGGTCAGCTGATCGTAAGTTTCACCAACTGTATAGTGCTAAATGTTCTGCCAACATAAACCTGTATTTGTAAACAAAACAAATCGTGTTTACTTTATTTTTGCAATAATATTAATACGTGACCTTTAGATTCATTCAAAATGATATACGAGCAATTTTAGTAAAAACTGCTCGCATATTACCAAATATCTTTTTATCTCGTTACTCCTAAATATTTAAAACAAACATCAATTTTCCATATTCAAGTAATGTTTTTTGTTGTAGGTACTTTTAAAATCAATAAAGTTCGTAGTATAATGGTCATGTAGCGAATTTATTTTTATGTAATGTGTTTTTAAAAATGTTATATGTAAAAATTCATTCAACATTTGTATGTAGGTACCACAGTTTATTTAAAGTTTTTTCTACATTTATATGGTGGCAAATTAGGTTTTCGGACAAATTAATCGGATTGATTTGGGTATTTTATTAATTTAATACCTACCTACTTGACATAATTAACAATCTTCGTAAACAAATGTGTAACTTTTATTTGAAAAGACGGACTTGCTCGCGTTTATTGAGGGGGATGACGGATTTTTATGCACTTGAATATTGTTTTCTAATATATATTTTTTTCTTATTATTAAGCACATTCTAATTAAATATATGTCTCGATATTCTCTTTTATCAATTAACTTTTAATATTTTTTCTTCTTTTAAAGGACTGAAATGTCCGTGATACTTTTTTTTAACATTTTGACAATCAATTCGGTATAACAGTTAAAATTTTACTTCCGTCTTTTTATACACTAACTTGCGCCCAGTTTATACTATTTGTTTTTAACGATTATCTTTAAGGGACTCAAACTTGACTTTGAGAACTACCTATTCCTTTAAATAATAATTTAAAACTTATCTATATCCGTCAAAAATAAAAAGCGACTGGTTACGTTATTTTTTTTTTTCTACTTTGAGATGCGGATTCGCATATTACGCTCATATCGTTATACTTTAAGTTCTTTTGCGCCGACTGTTTGATTTTGATGTTAGCCGTGTCATTTACATCACAACGGCTAATTTTGTTTTTAGTGAATTGACAAGACGAAATCAACGGCGTATCAGTTACAAATGAAATTCTGTCTCATTACAGTATCATAAATTAGTTAACGACATTTTTTTATAATGAATTCGATATTACAATTTTATTCTTTGTAAAATAATACAAGGTGTAGATAATGTACCATAACGCCGTAGTGTTTTCATTGTTCTTTGTTTTAATTCTATTTTTGTCTTAGCCGGTCAGTATTAATACATATACGAGGCTATGTGGGATGACCTATATGGAAGCGTTAGTCATCATTGTCATTTACAAATGCCGTATTTTTAACATGAGTATTAACCTGTTAAGCCAACAGGAGGTACTTCACGCAAAAGTGACTAATCTAACTGCATACATTATGTATAATAATGTTTGTATTAAACAATTTTGACCAGGCAATAAAATTTTTAGGAATTTCTTGTCCTCATGTTTGTATGTTGAGGAAAGATGGTACCTTAACTCATTTTGTCTCAATTCTCATCCTCTAGCTGTCCAGCGAAAAACGACTAGAAAGCCGCCAATACATAGTGTATATCGAAGTAGAAATAGCATAGAGAAATACAGTAAGGTTTTGTCGCTGAAAGATGGTACCTTAACTCATTTTGTCATTACTCTCATCCTCTAGCTGTCCAGCTAAAAACGAATAGAAAGCCGCCAACAAATAACATATTTCGAAATAGAAATAGCGTAGAGAAATACAGTAAGGGTTTGTCTCTAAAAGATGGTACCTTTAACTCATTTTGTCGCGAATCTCATGCTCTAGCTGTCCAGCGAAAAACGAATAGAAAGCCGCCAACAAATAGCGTATCCCGAAATAGAAATAGCTTAGAGAAATAAAGTAAGGGTTTGTCTCTGAAAGATGGTACCTTTAAATCATTTTGTCGTGAGTCTTATCCTCTAGCTGTCCAGCGAATTTCGACTAGAAAGCCGTCAAGACATAGCGAATCCCGAAATAGAAATAGCTTAGAGAAATACAGTAGGGTTTTGTCGCTGAAAGATAGTACCTTAACTCATTTTGTCGTGACTCTCATCCTCTAGCTGTCCAGCGAAAAACGAATAGAAAGCCGCCAATACATAGTATATCTCGAAATAGAAATAGCGTAGAGAAATAAAGTAAGGGTTTGTCGCTGAAAGATGGTACCTTTAAATCATTTTGTCGTGAGTCTTATCCTCTAGCTGTCCAGCGAATTTCGACTAGAAAGCCGTCAAGACATAGCGAATCCCGAAATAGAAATAGCTTAGAGAAATACAGTAGGGTTTTGTCGCTGAAAGATAGTACCTTAACTCATTTTGTCGTGACTCTCATCCTCTAGCTGTCCAGCGAAAAACGAATAGAAAGCCGCCAATACATAGTATATCTCGAAATAGAAATAGCGTAGAGAAATAAAGTAAGGGTTTGTCGCTGAAAGATGGTACCTTTAAATCATTTTGTCGTGAGTCTTATCCTCTAGCTGTCCAGCGAATTTCGACTAGAAAGCCGTCAAGACATAGCGAATCCCGAAATAGAAATAGCTTAGAGAAATACAGTAGGGTTTTGTCGCTGAAAGATAGTACCTTAACTCATTTTGTCGTGACTCTCATCCTCTAGCTGTCCAGCGAAAAACGAATAGAAAGCCGCCAATACATAGTATATCTCGAAATAGAAATAGCGTAGAGAAATAAAGTAAGGGTTTGTC
>NW_020439363.1:0-3520 GCF_000699045.2 Agrilus planipennis | reverse complement strand
TATATAAAATATAAATATATGTAGAGAAACAGATGCACAACAGTAATCGTTTGAATATGAAGGTTTAAAATGGCTTAAAACTTAAAACAAAAGGATAAATTTCAAATTGCGCGTAGGAAAATTCCAAATGTAAGAAATCGCAAAGTAATATATTCTGGAGATGAGATTGATAGTGATTAATAGTTCTCATCTGTGACTGCTCCAACCTGTAATTTTGTCACAAACTTTTTATGGGGGTGAGACCGCCACGAACTTTTTATGGTACAGTGGTGGGGGAAACCTCCTCTTTCGATCCCACCCACCCCCACCCCCTTCGGGGATGGGGGTCATCATCTAGACATTTACCATTCGAACATTTATAAAATGTAAATAAATACCACCGTTTAATAAATTCTGACGACCCGCTTCCTTTTCTCTTTTTGTATCATTATAAGGCCTTTAATCGGAAGAATGATTGGACATTCATCTTCACTTCTTCTTGACTTAGTGCCAATTTTCGCATTTCTCAAAATATAGAGCAACGAGCCCGCACCTCCAACTGCCCCTGTGAAGAAAAAATAATTTATTGAAAATTACGCATTTTTCAAATTTTTTGGTGCTAAACATTGAAAGGAAGTGTATAATACCTGTTTTTTGCACACTATTTAACGTTTTGGTTTTTAACACAATACAAAAAAAATATTTTTTCTCAAAAAATTACTGTTGACTTAATTACACGCAAAATAAGACGTCAATTAAGTAAGAATAGCAAAGTTGTCAGAATCCATAACAAATATTTGGACAATTAAATGCTCATTAAGTGCTACTTAAATGCATTAATGAAAAAATTAAACGCTCTGGACATTTTTCAAAAATTACTTGCTTATTTAGTTAGCAGAGCATAAGCGTTCGTAATTGACCAGATACGAATTAAATGCTCTTATTATTTTTCCAGTAAATAAGACGTCGCGAGTTGAAAAATAGGTTAGCATACAAAAAGATTATCAATAGGTTAAAAAAAAAAGGTCAGTCATGTATTGTTTAAAAGCTTGTTAAGTGCCCTAATGAGATACGAGGGTGGATTGATAAGTTTCCGGCCTGACCAAGAAAAACAAGGTTTTTAAAAATTTTTTTTTTTTATTTCTCAACATAATCTCCTCCAAGGCTGATACATTTCTCATAGCGGTGTTCCAGTCTATTAATGCCATCTCTATAGACTGATTCGTCAAGCTCCTCAAAATAACCATTTACAGCTTCGATTACTTCTTCATTGTCCGCAAATCTCTTACCGCCAAGCCATTTTTTGAGATTAGGGAACAGAAAATAGTCACTCGGGGCTAGGTCTGGAGAGTAAGGAGGGTGCGGCATCAATTCAAACTTTAGATCGTTGATTTTAGCCGTCGCAACGATTGACGTGTGCGCTGGTGCGTTATCGTGATGAAACAAGATTTTTTTCTTCGCCAGATGAGGTCGTTTAATTTTCACCTCGTGGCTCAAACGTTGCAATAAGTCTGCGTAGTATTGACCAGTGATAGTATTACCCTTTGCAAGGTAATCAATGTATATAATACCTCTTGCATCCCAAAAAACAGTAGCCATAACCTTGTTCGCCGAAAAAATTGTTTTTGCCTTCTTTGGAGTTGGTTCCCCTGGTCCAATCCACTGTTTAGACTGTTCTTTGGTTTCAGGAGTGTAGTGGTGGACCCACGTTTCGTCAACGGTTACGAATCGACGCAAAAATTCGCTTGGATTACGCTTATACAATGACAAATTTGCGGTAGAAATGTTTTTTCGAATCAATTTTTGGTCGACTGTTAGCAAACGCGGCACCCATCTTGCACAGAGCTTTTCCATATGCAAATGTTGGTGCAAAATATGTTGCACACGTTCATATGACATCTTACAGGTCTCAGCTATCTCACGCACTTTCAATCTGCGGTCTCCCAGCACTATTTGATGAATTTTTTCGATCATATCTGGAGTTGTGACCTCAACGGGGCGTCCTGAGCGAGGCCCATCAGAGGTGCTCACACGACCCTTTTTAAACTCGGAAACCCACTGCTTAACGGTTGAATATGACGGGGAGGATGTCCCCAGTGTTGAGTCCATCTCTTTTTTAATTTCCTTCGGCGTTAACCCCTTCAAATAAAAGTATTTGATGACAGCACGATTTTCCTGCTTTTCCATTTTTACGAAAACCACAGAGGCGTCTTGTTCAGCGTGCTGTCAAACCTACACTAGCAAGGAGATCGGGCTGAAACTATAGCTACAAGCTATCCAAGGATGGTACTATAGAATGTCACCTCAAGGTAGGCCTAGTGGCGTCATCTCTTGGTTAGGCCGGAAACTTATCAATCCACCCTCGTATAGGTTAAGAATTTTTTAAAAATTACTGTTCTGCTGGCTTATGATTAGGTTAAAGAATACAAATAGCGTTTTTTGGTCACATAGCAATTAAATGGTTCTTACATGCTTTCGAAACGGAACAGCAATTTTCGAAAATATGCTCCGAACATTTAATTTCTTGCTATGACACTTATTTAGCTTTTACTGTGCTTTTAGACAGTCCATGACTGAAAAATGTATTCTTTGATTAAATCTGTTTTTGGCCCCTTGTTTATTAATGTATTATCTAACTCGCAATTTTCATTTCTTATTTTAACTGGAAAAACAATAAAAGCATTTAGTCAACATTTATTTACTGCGTGACCAAAAAAGCTATGTTTTTATCATTTAAATAGTTTTTTTTTTGCTCAGTTTAACTTAATCTAGCAGATCAGTAATTTTTGAAAAAAGGCCAGGAGCATTTGTTGTCTCATAATGACCACTTAATTAACATTTAATAAGCATTTAATTAAGTATGTGAGTGTTAAATTCTGCTAACAACTCTCTCTGTTTAATGGACGTGGAAATAAGTGTAGAAAAAAAAGCATATTTACTAGCCATTTGTGATGATCTTTTTTTTATACAAAGGAAGGAGATTCCTAGTATCTTTTATACATTTGGAGAATTTCTAGTTGAAAATCAGTTAGATATTTACGATCAAGAATAAATACGAAAACAATTCTTAAAAATGTGGCACTTAATGCGTAAATGATTTCATTGCTAATGACTGTTCATTTGCATATTTAAATGCCGTAACTATTTATAAATCTATGGTAATGAGCATACGATAAAGGTCGCTTTTTCGATGGTCATGAACATGACATTCTGCGTTTATGTTAAACTGTTGCGTGATATTGATCGTAGTAAGCATTCGCATACCTAGTTTATTTTATAACAACCAACGGGGTCGGCATTAATTAATTAACAGCTATATCCTGGCGGCTTTCTTTTATTGAATAACAAATGCTGTACATTACTAAATACGTTGCCTACAGGCCTACACCTTTGTCTATTGTAAGGGATTTTTTTTTGGAATATTTCGCAGTAACCCGAGTAAAAATGAAAAAGACTAAAAGACCGCCGAATTAGCTCCAAATGTCTAAAAACTACTATTTTACCACCGAAATAGCGCCGGTGAATACGACAAAAATTAAAA
>NW_020439362.1:7614-13435 GCF_000699045.2 Agrilus planipennis | reverse complement strand
CTAGACGAAAATGTTTAGCAATTTCTTAAAACAAAAATGTATATAAATTAACAATAGAAAACAAAGCAAAAGTTTTATAGGTGTGCAGAACGTTATGTTAATTCACTTGTTATTATTTTTAGCTAAATATGCTTTTAAATAAAGCATATTCTTAAATTTTAACGATGCAGTTTAAATAATTTTGCAAATGGTACTGTACACTTTTGTCTAGTTCTCGCTTGACGATCGGTGGAGAAATGAGCTCCGCAGACTATTATGATTGAATTTGGAATTATGCTACGGCGCATCCTAATAAAGGGAAGGGGTATATCTCAAACTTCTTGAAACGAACAGTATCATCTTATCAAAATAGATATCTTTGTAAATGAATAAAGAATGTATGTACGTTCAAATTTTCATCATATTCTCCTTGTCACATCATTTTGGAATGTCCTGTCATATCTGGAAAGTATGCAGGTCTCATAAGAAGGCATGTTAATTTTGTTTACTTAAAATCTTCTTTCAATGACCTTGAAATTTTGAAAGATCTTTATTAAATTTAAATTTCTTGATATTTTCTGAGCTTCATCGAAAACTATCTATTAAGGATGGTTTCATTTCAATGAGTGAAATGTTGGCTTCGTGTCGAAATTTCTTACAGTGTGATCGGTCAAAAACTGATCGTAATAGTTTTTCACTCCTCGAATTCTTTTGTAAAGGCTATTGCAAATTTAACAAACGTTAATGTGTATGTTGAACCTCCAGCGACCTACAAATAAATATATTTTAGAATGGTGTTTAAAACCAACTAACTCAAATGGGATTATTTTCAAATCGTTTTATCCATTATCTTATGTGGCGAGCGGTATGATTCTCAAAGCAACATGTAAGTCACGTTCATACAACAGACTAGCGATAGAGAACATGCGCCGAATCCCATCTCCATGAATTTCTTCGAGACAAATAACCCCTGCATTAATTAGTATTTAATGGTAATTTAAAAATTAATTTAGATAAATAACGTTCTTTCATCTGTTGAGTATAACATGAATTATAATGCTGTAGTGTTACAACTCGGCGGTCTTCCATAACCTGAAGTTTAGTCATCTTGAATTGATGAAACTATACAAAAGTACGATAATTTTACTTGTACATCCATGTGCCTCCTTTATTATTGCTTAATTCAAATGTAGTCTTTAATTGTAGAAAGATTCCCATCTTTTTAATAAATCGAAATATGGAAAATGTGAAGCTTACTTTAAAATAGCTAGCCCGCCATCCTACAAAATAGGTTAATACATCTAGCATTGACTCCGACCATACAAACAAGATACCAGATCTGTTCGATCCCAAATTCTCATTTGTTAAGCCCGTTATAAAGTTAAGTAAAGTCTACAGTTTCATCACAATTTAAACATGATAAATGTAAATAGTTATTTAACAAATCTAACGTCAGATTTCACTAACCTTTGGGGCATCCTACATTCTTTTCTATATCTTTTCTTCCGAATATCACTTGAACGTGGAGTTGAGGTAATTTTTAGAGGAAAAAAGTTCTTACCCTTGTCAAAAACCAACAACCANAAGATACCAGATCTGTTCGATCCCAAATTCTCATTTGTTAAGCCCGTTATAAAGTTAAGTAAAGTCTACAGTTTCATCACAATTTAAACATGATAAATGTAAATAGTTATTTAACAAATCTAACGTCAGATTTCACTAACCTTTGGGGCATCCTACATACTGCTAATAAAAAAATATCATTTATTTTTTGTGTTTATTTCAGCGCATCCTTCAAACTATTTTTTAATCTTCTTCTTGGTCGTGTGAGTTTATGCTAATTTTGGTCTTGGTAAATGTGTAAAAACAAGACAGAAAAAAGCAAAGCCAAGTCTTCAACTTAAATAATAGCAAAGCCTGGAAATCGATCTTGTGTCATAGCATTTTGCAGATATGTTTCAATAATCTGTAACTTCGATAAATTTCTGAAGACACAACTGTTACAAACGTTGTAGCTATAGTTCTCAGGACAGGAAAGTAGGGTACACTTTGGTTAAATTTCTTTTCACTTACATAATAGCACAGTAGTCGTAACCACCACGATAGCTATCACGCAAGAGTGGCGTGACGTGGGTTTTATAATGCCCGAAAATCAAATAAACATTAGTATTATTAGTACCTAATACCTTTCTTTTAGATATCCATATATTTAAATGGACCTTGTTGGGGCATACGTAATCTTACAAAATAGCATCATACTACAGATGGCGTTTACCGCGCCATTTGTGGTATTTTCTAAAACGCGCTGTTAAGACAGCAGGTAAAAGTTGGTCTGTGTTCTGTCGGAGCTGTCTGCGACGCGCTGATAATATCCAAAAACGTCGAAATCGCGATCCGCGTCTGGCAGTTTCGACAGAATACAGACCACTTCGAATTATTTTATTCGATTATGGTAACGTGACTATTACGTAGTGGTTAGCTACGCCGGGATTCGTTTCAGCAAGTAGATATCCATATATTTAAATGGACCTTGTTGGAGCATACGTAATCCTAAAAAGTAGTATCGTACTGCAGATGGCGTTTACCGCGCCATTTGTGGTATTTTCTAATAAGTACTTTTTTATTTGGGCTGCTGCGCGAATGCGAGAGACCCCCCAAAAGTGAGGCCCCTGACAGTTGCCCTGCTGGCCATCCCCAAAAGCCGCCCATGATAATGTTTACCTATCAAAGATACGTACAAGTTTTAATATTACCTAGTTTTTAAAAATTTTATTTACTTTTCTGTTTTAGGATTATATTTCAAGTTTGTCTACATGATATATTTATGTTATTTTATAACTATACTCACTAGTGTGGTTTCTAAATTACTTTTACTTTAAAAAGTCGTTTGGTAATTTAAAATTGCATCTTTGAAACAATAGGTAATTAGATAAAATGAAAGAAGTTTGTCTTCATTATTGTATAAATACCACCTACTAACTGCAAAGTTCGATAGAAGTAGTCTGGAATTTTGATTACATGTTACCGTTTCTGTAAATGCTTTCAGGTTATCTATTGAGTCTATAAAGCTAGCATTGTTGAAGTTGTCGAACATTACTTATTACGTTCTTTTCTGTTCAGCAAACAACACTTAACAAACTATCAACAAGATTATTACATTTCTTTCGGTATCGTATTATAGGTACTTTATTCCTTTTATAGGTATTTCTTTTCAGTACTGCAAACCAACTATACATATAAACTTATACAGTGTAGTATGAGGAATAGCTGCAATAATTTTTGAATCGTTCTTTTGAAGAATTGTGCTGATAATAAATACAAGTCGAATGTTGCTGGTGAGACATCATAAAATTTTATCGATGCCTGAAGAGGACATTAAAAATATATTATCGAATCGAAGTTACGTTATACTATACCCATAAAAGTGGGGTGAAATGAAAATAATATCGATAATTTTAGTTCTGTTTTACAGCTGTCCTTTTTATACTGAATTAGTGCAGTATACCTATACATATTTATCTACATTTAGGAAAGGTTCGGTTTTTTTCGATAGATACATTACACATCATCTAAATCTAACGAGACACCTAAAGAAATTTTTTTAATATCGACGCTTTTAAAGGTTATGAATGTTATGCTGAATAATGTAAATAATAAAGGATGTGTTAACCAATCTGTGAAATGTACTATATTTGAGCGCTTCCTTTTGAAGTCATACTGCATCTCCTCCAGTATGCCGTGCTCTTCTAGGTAAGCCGTTAATCTGTTATCTATGGCTCTTTCGTATAGCTTGCCTAGGGATTAGGACCAAAGCGATCTCCTTCCAATTCTCTTTTGTTTTTTTTTTTTGGCCGTCATATCTTTCTTGAGTTTTTGTCCCTACTTACTTTCGTTCTTCATCGTTCCCTATCCTCTGGGCCCATGATATACATATAAATATTATAGCACTCATAATAGTATTAGTTATCTGAGCCCATAATCCTATGCATTTCCTTCTAAGTATAGTGAATTTATTATTTATCAATATTACTCCACCAGTGCTTATTTTGAATCACCATCCTCTTTTCTAGGGAAGAAACACTGACGACTTGTTTCTACCAGGATTTTCATTACCGTCTTTGGATGTATTTGGGGTTCACTCAGTTCATATCCCCGTTGTTGTAGAAGTAACCTAAATTCATTGATACTTCTGTAATCTAACAAAGAGTTTACTCGGTTGTTCCATTTGTTCTTGTTCCCGTACTTAAGTTCGTATCCTGAATAGTGAACCAGATCAATTTCTGACCGCTCAGAGTTTCCTGATCAACTTTACGCACCATTGATCTATCACTAAGCTACGAGAGGTGGCAGCAGCAAAAAAGATGATCTTGCCTAACTATGTGAGTCACAGTATCGATGAACCAATGTATAATCACTATTAACAATGAGTTTTAGATGAATTTTTCTAAGGTTTTCATTCATTTAAGCGAATTCTCGGCGAGGGTGTGGTTAACCTGGCGTTTTTGAGGACGTCGGACCATAAAGGAAAGATCCACCATCAAGGAACGTGTGCCTGTCGAGAAGGTGAGGACTGAACAGCAGTTGAGAAGACGCCCTCTCACTCCAATCTGTAGTTCCTCTATAACCCCCCCTCTTTCTTCAATGCTTGGAGAACCCCATAATACCGAATGTCCATTAATGTTTCCTTCCACCACCAGGGGTAAATCGTGGCTTCTTATGACGTTTTCAAGGCCGTCAGGAAGTAAGTAATTTTCTCAAGGGTCTGTTTGACAAAAAGATATGTTCGCACAGTGTGGGCAGTTCAACTCCAGTCTGTTTAATTAGACATTTAACATTAACATTTATTTTTCCATACGCTTGGGTGTACTCCGTTGAGTTTCCTGGCTCTGTGGAATCTGGCGGTCTTTTCCATTTGTTTGAGCAGATGTGAGAACCCTCCTTATCTGGGTTGGTGATCGTTTTCGTGTCTTCCAGCGTTATCAGTTCGTTCTTTTTTTCGTTCTTCTTGTTTTTGAACTCATTTGAAGAAGAACAATTCTTTCAATATTCGGTGTCACCATACCTTTTTCCTTTTTTTCCGTTACTACTACACTTCCCGTACTATGTCTCAAATAACTGGTCTCGTCACTTCACTTATTACTAGGCACTTGGCCAATTCCATCTGTCACAGTCTCGGCCTACCTTACCAACGAAGAAGGGTCTACTATCATTGCCACGTGCGGCATAAGTCCAGGCTTCACTTAACGACGGTTCCGATTAGAGGGGCAGGCCTGGTGCTCTATTCTCCCTAGATTCCTCAATGTTTGAGTTTTCCTTTAATATCTTTACTTTTCACAAATTGTTTATTTCCGTAACTAAGGCATCGGTTCTTTAAAACTTTTTACCGAATTTTTTTGATTATGCATTAACCGCGTAAGGACATTGTCTGTTTAAACAACGACGGAAATTATTTTACGGCAGTACGTAACTTGTGATTATGCTACGGGAGGTTGTGTACTAACTACAACAGTTTCTCGGTTGTTAGGTGTTATATGACACTAAAAAATCTTAGAATACAGTTTTCCGCATCTCCAATGTACTGTTATCGACTGAACGGATCAATGATGTGTCTTTGGTTATCCGAGTGTAATGACCGTTTCTATCGATTTGGTTGTGCTGATGAAAACTAATAAGTTCGAAATCGCGATCCACGTCTAGCAGTTTCGATAAATTGCTGACAAAGAACTTAGGAATATTAATTTGAAATAATTTTTTCGATTTTTAATTTATCCACTACAAACTACCTCAAATTAATGAGGGAAAAATTGTTGCTGTTGTCGCACCCCCTTCGCTGTTTGTTTCG
>NW_020439362.1:1516-5513 GCF_000699045.2 Agrilus planipennis | reverse complement strand
ATGTTTATCCGATATTGATCCAATATTAATAGAAGATATTTGGCAATAACTTTTATTTATATTGATATGCAATATTTATCCAATATTGGTAATATATATAAGGGGTGTACTTTTTCTTTTATTTATATAGAATATTGATCCAATATTGATCCAATATAGATAAAACATGTTTGGCAAAATTGAAAGTCCATATGAAGACACTTTGCCCGTCGCTTGGGTACCAAAATTCTTGGAAGATTGATGGTTAACTTTTGAATCGCCTAGAAATTGCAACCTAACTAACCGTTAGCCAATATTGGTAATATATAGGAGATGTGCTATCTTCCTATATTTTAATACCATGTTTATCCGATATTGATCCAATATTAATAGAAGATATTTGGCAATAACTTTTATTTATATTGATATGTAATATTTATCCGATATTGATCCAACATAGATAAGACATGTTTGGAAAATTGAAAGTTCATAAAGACACGTGGCCCGGTGCATGGGCACCAAAATTTATTGAAGGCCGATGGTTAACATTTAGGTCGCCTAGAAATTGCATTTTGGTCGGAAATGCTATCGGGTTTTTCATCCTCTGATAGTATTTGTTGTAATCGCCCATTAGTGCAAATAAAGTGTGTAAATGTAGAAGCAAGCAATGAAGTGGTAAGTAAGTAAATTTTAGTTGTTTAATCAATTGTTATGTACTGTGTGATATTCACATGCAGTAATTAATGTTAACTTAATAATATAATAAGTTAGGGAAAAGATAGTGTTCGGTATATATATGTATTTGTAATGCGTATAGTTTTGTGTTAGAACTCACAAGAATATTTCGTTCACATTAACGACGTTTTTCAGACACTTTTGGAGTCGTTTGTTGAATTTAATTGCCCTTCAGGTACATTTGTCGGGAACCTGGGGTCAAAATATCTGCGCTGGTTACTTATTACTAGTATGATACAGTCTGCTCTCCATCTCACCCTTCAGAAGGTCTGTTTGAATAGAAAGTTTTTAAGTTGTAGTTACACTGAATCTTAATTGGACCGGTAACGTACAGAGCCGTCAGTACAAATCTTATCTAATATTATGATGAGTGCATTTAAATTGATATTCTAAAATTAATGTGATTTTATAAATACCTAATCGCATTAGACATAATTAATTTAGTATGTTTTGCCGATGTTTGATTGTATAGCTCCGCCGTGACGTCATCGCAGTTTATATTTTCGTCATTTTTTATTTTTGTTATTTTATGTAATCTTAGAATAAATATTAAGCTATAGGTCTCATTAAATTGTAGGATTGGTAGTAGGTAGGATATCTGCAGGAAATTGGATTAAGTATTACCTGCTGTTGCTGAACCGAGCAACTCATCTTTTGTCTCGTCTCATCTCGTTTAATGTAGAGTAATCTTTCTTTGTAATTAACCTTTATTCCTTTTTACCACCATTTACATTTTTTTTTTATTTTTTCCATGCACTGACTATCTTTTGTTTATAATGTGATGGTTAATGATTAGTTTTGAGTTACAGGAATTATCCTCTTTCTTAGTTAAAATAAAATTACGTTCAGTAACAAAAATTATAGGTGATAGGTTAGGTAGCAAGACAGATGAGAGAAGGTGGGAGAATCTTACAACAGGGACATAGAGATATGATGGAACTGATTTCAAGATTAATAGAGGGAAGACAAAAATTGGTAAAAACTTTCGCGGCCAGTAGGTGAACTGATGCTGTTCTGATTCGAGTTTATGGGTCGTAGTGTGTTAGAGTTGCTTCCTAATGTTCTGCTAGCACGAGTGGCGAACATCATCAGGGGTCCTTCTATGTTCGATGCTGGATGCGGATTGGCCAGAACAGCATCAAAGGCGCCAAATGCACTTTTCAGAATTCACCAATCATTTATGAAATTTTGATTTTGATTTCGTATAAGTTACAGTTTAGGACAGCTCTGAAGGTTAGATCAATAAAAGTGTCACAAGTTTATGGATTTTTTACAGGTATAAAATGCTAAGGTTAAGGTCTAGATGATGACCCCATCCGGGGGGGGGGATCGAAAGAGGAGTTCTCCCCCACCACTGTACCATAAAAAGTTCGTGGCGGTCTCACCCCCATAAAAAGTTATGGGGGTTCAAAGTTAATAAATACGACAATTTTTATACATTTCCAGCGTGTAAATATTTATATAAGTAGTCATTCTTAAACAATATTGAAAGGTAAAACTAATGAAAAATACATAAAAATATTGAGAAAGTTATATAAAACATTATTTAAATAGCTTTATCAATAGGGTAGGTTAGGTTAGATTATCGGATTTTGTTCAAGTGACCACCCTCTTTCGATCCCCCACCTCCACCTGCTTGAAAATAATTTTTTTATTGAATTTTATTTGCATTATATGAAAATTGTCAAAATAATCAACTTTCAACCCCCATAACTTTTTATGGGGGTGAGACCGCCGCAAATTGCTTATGGGGTTTTACTCAGGTGACCAACCTCTTTCGATTCCCCTACCCTCTTTCGATCCCCCTACCCCCACCCCAATCTAACTCCCATGACTTTTTATGGGGGTGAGACCTCCACGAACTTTTTATGGTACAGTGGTGGGGGAGACCTCCTCTTTCGATACCAACATCTAGACATTTACCTTCTCGTCTCCTATTTTTATAATAGTTCCTGGAACTTTTTTCGATCCAACCCACCCCCACCCTCTTCGGGGGCGAGGGCCATCATCTAGACATTTACCAAGAATTATTTAGAGACATATTGGAAACAGAAATAGCAGCATAAATGGAAAAAAAGAAAACCTGGACTAGATTATCTTATCTACTTTTCGAAAATAGTTAATTGGGGATGAGGTATGCTTTAATTTTGAGGAAATGCGAAGATTGGTTCTGGACAGGAAGGAGTGGAAGTGTGCGCTTGGCCATCAGTTTTCGGATTGACGCATTTGATTCCTTATAATAACCCATATTTAATAAAATTTATCTGAAAACAGAATATTAATACGTATAATAGTGTCTACAAATTTAGTTATCGAAGCAATATCGAGGAAATAATAAAAGGGTTACCAATACCTCTTGAAAATTTCCTAGTTTTTTCTTCCACTATTCAAATAAATAAATAACGCAAAGTAGGACACCTCATTGAATTTCTCAAGAAACGTTTTCAGTTTAATTTTTCTAGGAAAATATGTTGTTTGTATCGAAGTTTCGCAGAAACATTTGATTTTATGCTAGGTTTAGATTTCATATTTAACTGAGCGTAACATTCACGGTAAAATCGATTACATTCTTTGAATAATAACTGTTAAAATCCTTTATCAACGTTTAGATTTAGCGATATGAGTGTTATTGGAACAACCGGCCATTAAATTATGATTCAGCTCCATTATTTTCATTGTTATGATAGAGAACAATCCAGCGCAATTAAGCATTAACCAAGATATTAAAAACGTTTTATATGAAGTTATAGGGAGCGATAGATAGAATAAATGGATAATTTCAAAGTCAAATAACTCATTGGACTCTAAATATTATGATGATTCAGATGATATTAAATCTATCAAAAAAATACTTTCTTTGATGTGTCATTGATTTGGCAATTGATTGGATGTAAACAATGGAACGCCAAAGAACAGTCTAGAACAGGGATGGCGAACCTTTACGTATCGACGTGCCATTTTTATAAAGAAAAGTTTATTCAGGTCATAGGCGTTCCATCAAATAATTTTGTCTCTGTGATTATTGGGAAAATAATAATAATATCAACTTAAACTTTTTTATTTACTACAAAAAAATAGGAACATTTTGCAATGTTTAAATTATACGTGTAATTTAAATTAAAGTAAAATTAGTGTTACTTTTGTTGTTGCAGATTAGATGACAAATAACTTATGTTAGGGTTGTAAGATGTTACTTTTAGCAGAATGCATGCTGAACTGGAGTTATCTGTCAAACGATTTCTAACCGAGTTTTTAATGTTATTCATCTCTGAAAATAATGACT
>NW_020439362.1:0-607 GCF_000699045.2 Agrilus planipennis | reverse complement strand
ATATTAAAAATCTACATTGGGCCAATAAAAAAAAATCTGACGTTTCCATCATTGAACCAATATGTAAATATAATATTTTACCAATATTTTTGTGGTACTGGGGTAGATATTGTGCCTACATATACATGATATATTGTGACTATATATAAAATATATATTGGACCAATCTGGAAAACAAATATTGGCTGTATTTTTAAAATAAATATTGCACACTTATTATTTCCTAACACCCTCTTTCGATCCCCCACCCCCATCCCCAAAATTGAATAAAGCATAAGTAATTGGAAAAAAGAACACATTTGTAAGGCATTTCTACAGTAAAAAAATTAAAGCTGATGTTATAAAGTAGAATAGGGGTCTCAATAGGTTTCTTGACTTTTAACTGTAATGGCCATAGTTCTATATGCGTAAGCATTAGACCCCCAATAACATTAAATGTAGAAAGTAGCTAAAACAAGCACAACCCCAAAATAAAAAAAAATCACAGATTGTTCAATTTAAGAAAAAATAAGTAATTTAGACGGATTATACTAGTTATAAAATATTTTTTTTATTCAATGTAATTTGTCATGCGAAAATAAAAGTTAAACAACTTGAACATTTTATA
>NW_020439361.1:230294-248053 GCF_000699045.2 Agrilus planipennis | reverse complement strand
GCAACAGTCTTGCGCCCCCCTAGGGGGGCGCGCCCCACAAGTTGGAAACCACTGGGTTATTACCAAAAAATAATTAAATATGTATGCAGTTTTGATCTCTCGTGGCAATCTTTTTTGACGTATATTGTTGCATATACTCAGATCAGCCATTTCGAAGATTTCCTCTAGTCAATCAGACAAAAAATTATTTTTTATGGATCCTTTGTGCCTTAAAAAAGGAAATTATTTCGATATTACAAACTGATACTTCAATTTTATACTATACGTTCGGATTTCGTTTTGCTGTCACTTAGGAATAAGAAGGCGTTTATTAATTACCTGAGCTATTTTACTTTTAATTAAGACTTCTCCTTCCCTTTTGGTGAGATTTAGTAAGATGTGATGGGATCCACTCCGCATCACGATGAGATTTTGCAGGATCACCTCTTTCCACCGATTTTGAGTTCACATAAAAGTTAGAAGCGTTCGAAATGAGGTGTTACCGGCGAATGATGAGGATACCGTGGACAGAGAAGGTTAGAAATGAAGAGGTATTAGAAAGAATAGGAGAACAGAGGACTCTGTGGAAGTCAATAAGAAATTGGCGAGAAAGGTTGGTAGGACACTTTCTTAGGCCTGAAGGTCTAGTCAGAGAGACATATTAGAAGCAGACACAGTAGTTAAGAGGAGTAGAGGTAGACTTAGATTAGATACTAAGCAAATAGTTAGCTCAGGATAGGTAGGAGTGGACGTGCGTGTCCATCCAGTCTTAGGACTGACGACCTTATGATGATGATAATGAAATGACATATGTCTCCTAAGAACGGATTTAGTTCTTAGTCAGTAATTTATTAAGATTACCAGACGTGGATAGGAAGTTTGTTTGGGTAATGGTTTATTACGTTGAAATCTGATAAAAAAACATTCTAACGTACATATTAAACATAATAACAGGTACATCTGTATTAAACAACGGCTACCTAATAAGTAAAGTGCTTCAACGAAAATCATTTGTAACAGTTGACATCGCAGTAACGTGACGCAACGAAAATTAGCTTTATCGCAATTGTATCATAATTTCGGGCGATGTTTATAGCAAATAAACCGGTAGTTATGGTTGTTTTACAAAATGACGTACATTATAAAAGGGGATCACAGCTCAATATTGTTATTATTACAAAATGAACGCATATAGCAGGTAATTACACGCGCTCCTATCGTATAATCTTTTATGTTGATGATGTTTTAATTCAACAAATCCGTTGATGACAAACACTGATAACTGCTAATAATACTAATAACGCGTCATTATGTCGTTGTGTCCAGCGAGCATGTTAGGTCGTCGAAAAATGATTGCTGACGAAGAAAATAAGTCCGTTACAGTTAAGTATATACAAATATACATGTACCTACATTTTCTTGATTCAAAATAAATGACGTACTTTTTAATTTAAAGTAACTAGACGTTTTTATATACAATGTTACTGTATTAAATGTTGATATTTTTATTCTAGTGCAGTGGTTAAAAATTAAGTTAAAAAAAATATACTTTGAGTTTGAAAATAATNAATGATCCGACAGCCGTCAAATTTATAGACGCGTCTTTTGAAGGTTAGGACTAACTGAAAATCATGGATTTAGTTCTGGTGCCGCCATCTATGTGTCAGGCCGGGGACTTTTCAATTGACCCTAGTAGAACAATCCCCATCCTTAACTATTTGCGAACAATAATCTAATCTAGGTCAACCTCTAGCCCCCTAACTCCCGCTTCTGCCTCTAATATGTCTCTGACGAGACCTTCATGCCTAAGAAGGTGTCCCACCAACCTATCTCGCCTATTTCTTATTGTCTTCCATTGAGTCCTCTGTTCTCCTATTCTTTCTAATATCTCTCCATTTTTAACCTTCTCTATCCACGGAATCCTCATCATTCGCCTATAACACAACATTTCGAACGCTTCTGTTAAGTAAATAAATAAAAAACGTGTTTCATAAAATTTAACCACTTTGTATCATGTAACCTATGTAATTTATTTACGGAGTGGAGTAAGTCGAGGAAGCATTGTCAGCATAATAATTTATAATCGGTAATTGCTAGGTAATTGTTGTGCTTAGGTCATTACCCCATTGCATTAATTTAATGTGGAAAGCGAACATCCCAATGGTAAAAATGTTAAAAGAAAAACGATCTGTTAACACTGTTTTAAACCAATTTATCAATGATTTCAAGCAATTTCACAACTAATAGAAGTGTGCTGTTTTGTAAATACAGTGGATTTCATTTATTACGACCTTGATTATAGCGACCATTTTGCTATAGCGACATTAAATCTACATACCCTGAACTTAAAGCATACTTTAGTACAAAATTCATGTGGCTATAGCGATTTCGGATGTAACGCCGAGTTCGGGTGTAGCGACTGTTTTTTAATCGATCGTTTGTAACAAATCCCTAGTAATCCCATGCTAATATAGCGACCGTAGTCGGCCGCCAAAGACACAAAGAGCTTTCTTATCTTTTGATTACATCCACACAGATAATCGGCAAGAGTCGTGACCTTTACGATAAAATGACTCAGTTACAAAGTGATATTCTGAGTAGCAACTGTGTTTAGTAAACTTTTGAATAAGTATGAAACCAAGATGCACATTCACTGTTAAAAAAAGGCGAAAATGAAATCAAAATTGAAAAATGATGAAAACTATACATACGTATCTGTATCTTTTTATGTTTTCCTGGAACGGCTTCCGGATATAACGACGAAATTATAGTGGTCCCTTCGTCGTCGTTATATCCGGAATCCACTGTACTATGAAGTGAGTGTAACAGTAATAAAAAAGTTCCAAGTGATTTACATCTCATTAAGCATTAACAGAAGAAAAACTGTATGAATATCCCAACCGTTTTCGTTACCAATGTTTGTTCGTATCTGCGTCTATCTACAATTCTATTCGTACGGTAACTGCGACGATGTGATGGTGACGGTTCCTCGGTCATTCTAATGACAAGGCACCTTAATTGACACAAAATGAGAGCTGTAATCACGGTGTACCGCGGCTCTCTTCTCTCAGATGCGGTTGCTTCCTTGCGTCCCGCTTTGACTCACGAACTCAATTTGTCTGCAACTACTTATTTCTTGCTCGCTTTCCACACCGACAACTACCACCCACTGACGGACGACTGCTGTTGTATGAAATGCGTGGGCATTTTTAATAGAAAGAAAATTTAAAGGCATAAGGCACTACTTTAAATAATCACAGCAGGTCATAGATATTATTATCCCGTTTTAAGAACATGAACTCGACTTATGACTTCCTGACAAGTCAGTCGCGTGGAAGAAACTACTTTGTTAAAGAGAATTGTTCTTTCTACATTAAGTAACTAAATATCTTAATACTTTTAGGATAATACACTAAAACGTCCGAAATTTGTCAGCTGTTACGAATTGGTTAGAAAGGGATGTGTTCAAACGGTGCACTTGAATTTAGCATAAAAACGANACGAAAAGAACGAGAGACTTCAGTTCGATGAGGGTGTTAAGATTGATACGTAATACATCTACCTATCATCTGTTGACTCTATATGTGACCTTAGACTTGAACTATCGATTTTGCATTAGTATTCAATGACCACGTACGAAATGAAAATTACTTATGCTGTCTCCGAGTCGAAAAGCTTTAACGTCTCCTTCCAGTACGTTTATTACGCTGTCGTGTCTTGGCAAACAGGTACTTTACATATTATACTGTACAATGATTTATCGATTTTGTCGACGTTGAAGAATGATAAAAAAATATTTGAATAATTCGGCTGGAAAGATGGGACAATGGGGCCTCATCAGTCAGATGACGAAGTCTCTCGACACCTGCGCGCCCCCGTCGCGAATCGCGACACTCGTTCGTTTCAACGTCGCACACACCACCTTCATGGTGTCCACCATGACCCCCCTCGTGCGTGAGAAAAACCAAATAACACCCGCTACCAGCAAGGATAACAGCTCGGTTGATTTCTTATTGTAACGCGTTGAGGTGAACAAATGTTTTGTGTTGCGTCTGTAAAATGATCCACGATTGATTTCTGATAAGATTTTATGATTTGAACACCTTTTACTGATGAATATACTGTAATATGTTAATAATAATATTAATGTAGTGACTCAATAGAATAGTAAACTTGGATTTACGATTAACTTGCTTAGCTGTTTGCAAGCATTTACAAATCGATGTAGGATCGTATTTGAAAATATATCTGCTTTTTACGATTTCAAGCCTATGATATCATATACATCATCATCATAAGGTCGTCAGTCCTCCACTCCTTCATATCCTGAGCTAATCTTCGCATGTCCCTTAAAATAGAACATCCCACATCCTTAACTATTTGTGAATAGTAATCCTATCTAGGTCTACCTCTACTCCTTTTAACTCCTGTTTCTGCCTCTGTATGTAATATGTCTCTAACCAGATCTTCATGCCTGAAAAGGTGTCCTACCAACCTATCTCGCCTATTTTTATTGACTTCCATAGAGTCTTCTGTTCTCCTATTCTTTCTATTACCTCTTCATTCCTTCCTATACACGGTATCCTCATCATTTGCTTGTAACACCACATTTTTAATGCTTCTAACCTTTTCTTTTCCGCCGCGCCCACCGTCCATGTTTAGCGCCGCACTCCAAACATACACCTTTAACAATTTTTTTCGAATTTCTAAATTAATCGTTCGTAGAGTATTTCTGTGGTGAATATGTACTAAGGAGAAATAATAATACATGTTTTATTATATAAGTGATTTCCCAATTTGGTATTAAATGGCATTTTTGGTACAGTTGCGGATTTCAATGGGTTTAATGATTGTTCGTGTTTAGAATATGGTGGCTCGGGATTAAATATGACTATGTTACCAGTCTCTAGCTGATGCTCGATCAATGCAGATTTAGTGAGGCAATCGGAGTTTTATACTTCCGAAACACCAGTAATCATTGATCGCCCAGTCTTATCAATTATGGACTAACAAGGAGTCCGCTGGACACCTTTAGCTTTAGAAAAAAGTAGGTACCTACGTGATCTTTTATTGTGGGGAGGTTTAGAAATGGTTTTTGTATAGTCCTAAAATTATATCAATTTCTCTTTACCAACAATCTTATCTGTGATTTCATTACCATAATTGAACTTGTATCCATCACCAAAAATCTACCGATGATATCTGATCTGCAGTTGTCTACCTCAATTTACTTTCTGACTAGTATTACTATGAACAAGCATTGACTGTTGTCGCTAATATATCCATGGAAGCGTTTTACTATCCTTAAGCCGATATAGTGGTTTAGATATGTATATTGATAATTATTTAGCTATTTGACCAAATTTTTGCAAAACTACATAATTTTCTCAGCTACCCTAATTTTCACCATTCCAGTATCTACCCGTATTTCTACTCCTAGATGTCCTTGCACTCCATCAACCTGATGGGAATCTAGGACACTCTGTTCATCACAAAACTCATCCATACAACTACTATCTCAATACTTTATCACACTATAACCCCTTACAAAAGGATTTTGTATTTTTTTCCTTAATCCGATGAGTTTTTTTTTTTACTTTTTCAACCATTACACTGTTAAAGGCACTTCCTACACAACATTAAATGTGCAACACACCTTACAACAAATAATATCAAAAACCCAAAACAAAATTTCCTACACTTCGTCTATAAACATTTATCTAAACTTTTCTTCAAATTTCCCGCAATAAAAGAAAGCGTTAACTTAGGAAGCAGCAAGTATCCACAATATATCAAGTACCGATAACCAACATCAATTAGAGTGCGATCACAAAATTCAATTTTTGAAAACGAAGGTCATTTTCCGAAGCACCAACCACACACAAATAATCCGAGAAACACTCTAGAATCTAGATCCTCAAAGAATATCACATATGCAACCGTGACTTCGTCATTTTGGTGGTAACAAATAGGTAGTCATATCTCCTCTTCTCACCGGTTTCCTTGAAATTTTAGTTAGTTGGTGGCAGAAGCCCTTCCATCACAAAGATTTCTAACTTCAAGGAAAAAGGAACTGACGTAACCTAACCCTAAAGATAGTGCAAAGTTTCAAGGAAATCTGAAAGGTGGATGTTCAGCGAAACTTTTTATTAATTTGGAGTTATTTAGCTAGTATATTAGGTTTACCAGCTCCTAGAGGTGATAGAACACTATAAAAAATGAAAATTAAGTAAATGTTTGTTTGCCCGAAAGTTCACCGTCACCGAGAAAAACATAGTTAAAAGTATAAGTAAATTTAATTCCGGCCCTGGTAAGGAATTACGACTCGCAACGCTGCATTCAAGCAGATTGCGATTACCAGCATCAGTGTAGTATTTGTTTTGTATTTTTTTACTTATGTATTATTTATTTGTTAGATTAGATTAAGTGCGATTTAGAGTGTTTATGTAAACAGTGCATCTAGTTTATAGCCTCCCAAGCTCGGCACTTATTTCTGTCACCCTGTATATACGTATAGGTATTACCTCTGTGGGAATTTCTGCCTTGTGACTGTCTAGTTTAAATTAAAATGAGGTATTTAATAATTTTATAATCCAAAACATAAAGTAATAAACGAAAAAATCTAACAAACTCATATAAAATCATCTTTTAAATATTACTAAGGTAGATATGTATGTGCAGATGTAGTGGTAGGTATATATTTCTACCTACACACTTCTTGAGGCTATTATCTAAATTGAAGATAAACTGACGTAAAATGTCAGTGTTTGCGTTAAAATAATAGGTATTTTCACTATGGCACCTGTCCCCGAAAAGTCACAGAACTCCTCGGAGGTGTTTTCAGTTTTGGTCATTCTCACCGGCTATTTCAACCGACCGACATAAACAATTTACGTAAATGGCGCCGTGTAACATCACGATACAGCTCGAGGCTGAATATTCTAGGTGTCATTTCGTAACCACACAAAACGGCACATCGAAATGAAAACCACGCGAGCGAATAAACAACACTAAAACTGTTAGCAGTTCGTTTCTTGCCACAAAATAGACTAACTTATGTACGTGATTAGTTCAATGTGCAGTATTAACTAATATACGATATTTCTAAAACAAGAATGTTCTTTTTGGTTGAAGTTGAATTATGGGCTGAACTAGTCTTCTAAACATAGCTTTTATTTTTAGTAAAAATAGTTTTAGTTTTAATGATACATAAAAATTTTTAAAACTACCTACACTAGATACAATTAAGCGAATGGAACATCACAGAAAACCATGAAATGGAATTTTGTTTTAAAAATTCCCTTTGAATATTTAGTCGTAATTAGTGTTTCTTAAATTGAATCGCTTCAAATTGGTTATACAAGTAAAATTTTTAGATCCTGATGGTGAAGAGAAGAAACTAGATATATCATAAACGCAAGTAAAAGAAATAAATACCAGCCAGTAGGAGAATAAATTAGAAATAATATTACCATTTCTATATTTTTAGAAGAGAAAGTTGCTGCATCCTTAACATATGCAGCGAGTGCAAGCCTTGTTTGAAACTGATTTTCAGCCGCGAGTGGATTTGTGTACGGTGGTTTCGAAAGAAAAGTACTGCATAGCCTAATTTTTTTGATAATGTGTTACTTACAGACAAATTTGCTTCACGTAGGACTGAATTTTGAATATTAATAATCACTATTGGTGCGACACAAATTGGCATGTCTTATATCCTTCGCGATTACACTGTTTTCGGTAAATGTGTGATACGGAAGACTTATTTGACTTTTTTGATTTTACTTATAATCACCCGAAAAACGGTAACGCACCTTAGTAATGCCTCACCGCACCTCACTCAAATACCTTGAAATTTGTCTTAATATAATTACAATTATCCAAAAGGTTAGTATGCTTAGAATTGCAGATGATATAGCAGTATTACCATTTAGCAAGGAGGACTTAGAGATAGCTTTAAATAAAATAGAAACGGTACTAATAGATCAGTACCTACTGTATAAAAAAAAAATAAAAGTAAAACTAAAATACTGGTATGCAAGGGAGGAAAAAGTAGGGAAAGAGCGAATATAAGGATAGGAGACGAAAAATTAGAAGAAGTGGCTGATTTTAGATATCTAGGAAGTCAGATAAGTCAGGACAGAAGGAGTAGTAGGGATACAAAGCATAGAATAGCGTAGGGTCAAGTCGCCTTCAGTAAAGAGATGTCACTTCTATGCTTACAAATGGTTAATTTAGAAATTCGAAAAAGGTTGTTAAAGGTGTATGTTTGGAACACGGCGTTGTACGGCTGCGAAACATGGATAGTGGGCGCGGCGGAAAAGAAAGGGTTAGAAGCTTTCGAAATGTGGTGTTACAGGCGAATGATAAGAATAACGTGAAACTTTATTTATTCTTATAATGTTTGATTGTTCACAATTACTATAACATATACCTANAAATATACATGTACCTACATTTTCTTGATTCAAAATAAATGACGTACTTTTTAATTTAAAGTAACTAGACGTTTTTATATACAATGTTACTGTATTAAATGTTGATATTTTTATTCTAGTGCAGTGGTTAAAAATTAAGTTAAAAAAAATATACTTTGAGTTTGAAAATAATTTTTGTTGACTTAGAATTTATCATTGTTTACCTTAATTTCAATTGGTATCTCAACAACTGATAATAGTGTGAATATCTATGTCATTATACAATACCAAGTCCAAGATTGAAGTTAATTCTGAAGGAGCAGGACCGACATAAACAAAATGGAAAAATAAAAATATTCTTATTTTCAATACAAGCCAGTTCATTTTCGTCAAAGATTAATTGAAGATTAATAAAAATAAATTTAAAGACCCTTAGGTAGCTTATTTTAGAGAGTATACTTCTGAAGATGTTCTAATAAGGCGAAATGTGGAGAGTTCCACCACGAATTTACGGTTATTTAGTTAGTTTATTGTTTTATAAGCGTTTTAACCAGAGACGTGATTTATTTAATATATGCAAATAGAAAATACAAAATATCTATTTTTGTTAATATTTTGAGTCCATTATCTATGAATTTCTATTTATTTTTGGGTAACTTTTAAATTTGTTTGTTTTGTTATGACAATACTAAACGCAAATTAAATGTCCATTTCATGGCATCGATGTGCTAAATAGGACAAGTGTCGTCATCATTACGTAGTCATCGTCCAAGATGTAAACAAATACGTGTTTGTATATTTTGTATTTCGAACAGAAAATCAGTGGCATAACAATAAAATCCGCTCAATCTCAATTGCGAGGAAGGGACAGTACAAAAGACCCTTTTTCTAGGTATTCTCACACATTACAAAATAAAATGCTGATATAAATACAAAACGGTTTCACATATTTCTAATTCAAACACATTGTAACAAATAGTTTTTGACTAAGTATGTGATCTGTCAAAACTATCAGATGCTATCAACGATTTTGCTCTCATCAGCAAGCCGTAGACAGATCATCGACCAATTCACCTGCTGTTATTAAACAGCGTTTAACAAATAACTACAGATAGTGTATTGAACGCCATCTGTAGAAAATTTGCAGCTATAATTTTGATATTCAATACTGTTACACAAGGTTCTTTTAAATTAAAGTCATTGATTCAAAAACAAATTGATGAAAGAGTTTGAAATGACTATCCACGTCTGACAATTTCAACAGATTACCTGACGAAGAACTTGCGTGTTCTCTGTTCTGTTATTACACCTAGATACAGCATCGAAGTGGATTCAGTTTGACAACTTGATACCTTTAATTAAAAGATATTTTGTCAAAAATTTTTGAATGCAGATGACTTTCAGTAATGGTATATCTATTTTTTGTATCTATTCTATTGATTTCGGAGCGCCAGGCAGGACTGCCGCTAATTTTGATATTTTATAATCTTAAACTCTTTAGACCGAAGACTGGTTAGACACGCACTTCTTCTTATCTTAAGTCAATCTTCGTATTTTTCGAAAATTGGAGCAACCCACATCTCTATTTGCGAATAGGAATCTAATCTAGGCCTACCTCTGCCTTTTAACTCCTGCTTCTCCTTCTAATATGTCTCTAACTAACCTTTCATGTCTGAGAAGTGTCCCACCAACCTACACACTACGCCAATTTCTTATTGATTTCCATAACATTCTATTTTCTTCTATTTTTTGTAGTACTTTGTAATTTCTAAGGTTTTCTCGTCACGGCTATACCACTTTAAAACGCTTCTAACTTTTTCTTATTCGCAGCGCTCACCGTTCACGTTCCACACCCAAACTTGTGCTCCACGCATAGGTATACGTTTAATAAAATCGTTTTTGAATTTCTAAGTTAACCGATCTTAAGCACAATTTCTTTTTGTTAAAAGCGATCCTACCCTGCTTTATTCTTAGTTTTATAACTATAGCGCTTTTTCCATTCTGTGTTATCTGAATTCCTGAAATACGAAAATAAAATAAAATCGATCTTGGTTGAATTCGAATGCTGATACAAATGGCTAACGTATATTGTGACTTAGACGTCATATCACATCACATCGGTACCTCGGATTTTCCTTTTAATGTTATGCACGTCTTGAAGGGTTAGGTTAAGGTTATCCAAATTAAAAATTTTTCTTATAATTTTAAATATTAATTGAACTATTTTGATGTAAATCCCAGACATTTTAGTGAATTTAGGATTCCAATCGAACATAAAATTTAAGCAGGAATTTCCGGGCATATCCGGGATTTTCCGGATGGATGGGTCATCCTAATTAGATACTAGTAGAAATTAGTAATCATAATATTTGTCTAAAAGAATCTGAACTTGTTCTGTAATTATTCAAAATATCAGCTAAAGCAACTGATTGACGAAATCACAAGACGACATTTTCCACGATCTTCCTGTTTCGCATTATTTTTGTATCAAGTAGTCTGTATCCTCTTTAGCATACACACGACACTCGTGTGACAGGAGTGAGAGAGACTAGAATCACCCCCCGCTAGCCCTCCCTGTTCAATTTAATTCCAAGTTATAAAGCGTTAAATTAAGGAGAGTCCCACGGGATGACCCCGCTGCGCATAATACACGGCACTTGCGAAATCAACGTTGGCATTGCATGCTTGTTCGCGTTCGCAAATCACGAAACGTTCCTTTAAAAATACAATTTGTTATGCCACTTGGTAAGCGCCAGAGGGTTAAGTTGCCTTCTGTCTCTTTGATCCCTTGGGACCCCTTTCTTTCTTGATATCTTCAGAAAGGGACCCTTGAGTATTAACGGACAATTTTTTAAACGATTGTCTTGTGTTCTTTTAATTATGATTAATAAATGCTATACGATCGTTTGTTTCCTTTTTCATTCGTATAAAAAATAAAGAATTGGGGTATACGGGGTGTGCTCCAATGTATCGTAGTTGCGAGGGAGTCGCTTGGCGTAGAAGAGGTTTACCATCAAAACACCAGTTTTCCCTTTACTATTGCATATTTAGCGCAATAATTGTCGAATCAACTTATGCTGAAAGCTTAAACTAACGACAAACGAACAACAATAAGTATAAAACACAAACTGTTTGCCACGAAGTCACGAGCAGTATTTTCTCAAAATAATGGTTTTAATGGAGCGAATGAAGCTCGATATAAAACACTTTATTTACTAATGAATTATTAACTATGAAATAACCGATTACAACTACAGGCACAAAGAAGAAAATATGAATTAAAAACGCAAGTTANAATTTTATTGAAGACATGTTATTTATTGTACAAGAGAATGATAACTATAATTGCATAAGGGTAGTCCCTTGTTTTTATTAATTTCTCCCGCCCTTTACAAACCAGTTAAATTTGGCAACATTACAACGTTAATGTTGTTCTTATCATCGGTATTTTTATTTGCTACCTGTATGATCCCTGTGTTAAATTCCTTTCCTGATAAACAAACCCTAGATAATTACTTGTTTACTTGCTTACGCTCTGTGCTCAATTCGTGTGTCACCCGTTCAAATCGTAGGTCGTAAATAAAATATTTGTTTTATGAAATTTTGCGAAACTTATAAGAAAAAATAACCATTTAAGCAGAGATGTTATTTATTTGAAATAGTTCTATTTAAATTTGAAATATGAAATGTAGAAGAGGATTTTTAATTCCTATTTTGAAAATATTAAATGCAAACCAGATGATTTGAAAATAAATTTTTGTCTTGATAGATTGCTAGTGACGCAAATTGCTATAACTCATTGAAAAAATTTTCTTCCAAATCACCGGAATAGATATCTAAAAAATTGTGCAATTTTTCATGTATATTTTGTAATTCAGTGGTAGAGTCTGATCACATCATAGTGACACATGTTTGGGGGCAACCTAACATACAGTGTCACGTGTAAACAACCCAACATATATAGTTACAAAGAAGGCTAGATTTTCTAAAAGTCATATTCTGAATCACTCTAGAACATGGTCGGCCGCCATAAATAGTTGCCGCGAGGTCAAGAGAGAACCGAGCGGCATGGCCTAGAGGTCTGGACCATTGTTTAGTATTCGGGAGGACGCCGGTTCGATTCCGGGTCCGTCTGCCTTGGTCCAAGTTTTTCTGTGGTTTCCTTGGATCACTTAGGCAAATGCTGGGCCAGTAATATTCCACAGATAATCTTTCATTCTCTTCTGTCTCATCTTTCTCACCCGAACCATCACCCACCTATTCTCACGACTCCTGAAAGGAGGCTGCAGAGGGTCTTCCGCCCTACCTTCCGGCGTAGTTCGGAGGGACTGCCCGCCCACCAGCATTAGTGGCTGGTGGGAATGAAACACCCAAAAGTTTTTTTTTATCCTCTTGTCTATGACNTGCTGAGGCAGTAATATTCCACAGATAATCTTTCATTCTCTTCTGTCTTCATTTCGTCCGCGTCATATTTCTCACCCTAACCACCACCCATTCCCATTCCCACGATTCCTGAAAGGAGGCTGAAGAGGGCCTTCCTCCCTACCTTCCGGCGTAATCCGAAGGGACTTCCCGCACACCAGCACTGGTGGCTGGTGGGAATGAAACACCCAAAAGTTTTTTCAAAAGAGAGACTTCGCTTTTTGCGCGAGTGTCCACTCATCACTTCAGAGGTGGACCACCTATTTCAACGGTTTCTCCCCCAAATACTCCTATCTTCCCTCCACACTTAACCCTTTTCCCAAATCAATCCTCTTCCCACTCCCACCTCTTCCATTTCCTTCCCGAGGATATACAACCTTCGGATTGATCTTCCCACTCAAGGAGGGGTTTTAGTCGGTAAAAATCTAACACTACACATTCAAGAGGTGTCTTTTGAAGATTTGCCCTCGATAATAATCTACACAAAAAAACTCGAGAGAGTTTGTACGAGATCGAGTAATGGGGCGATAGAAAAAGAACTTGAAAAAGCGAAAAAGTGACAAATGGTGCTAAATAATTGTCTTAAATGTTGAAATTTTCTGTTATACATGCAAGCACTTTTAAAGAAAACAGTGTCGGTAGTTGTGAGAGAAAACTCGAGAACTTTTAGCCTTCCTCTAAAGCATAAATTGACCCTATACCTCCAACGGATAAATTGACCTTTTAGGGAACAAAATAATACCTACAATGTTTTTCAAATAAGACAAAAATTAGTTTCTCTCTATATTTCAGACATAGGAACAAAGAACACTTACTCCGAGGAAATTCTTGTAGATCCCTTTTTTCAAACAATAGTAAAAATCAAACTGAAAATATCAAATACAAAAAATGTTTTGTTCCAAGAAAAGATTTTATTGAAGTTTAATTAATAACTCCACCGGAAGTAATAATTTTTCGTTTGGTCTTGGTCTTAAATATTTGGTATTGGTTTTACTTTTCGTCTTGTTCGTTCGGTCTTGGATTTAGTCTTGCTCTTGGTCGAACAGTCCTGTTCTTGGTTTTGCTAGTATGAGGGCAGTCTTGGTCTTGGTCTTGAATTTTCGTAAGATCAAGGTTAAGACCAATTTCGTTCATCACTATTTACCTTAGTATACAATACTTGCTGTAGCAATTTTTGAAGTTTAGATGTTATATTATTAATTCATACTAAAAGTGTTATTTACGTCTCCTCGTGAGTATATATAGGCATCTATGCTTTAGACATACTACACCGTTTTCAGTAAAAACATTGCGTAGTTTTTACATAAGTATATTATCTATTCCAGGGGCGCAACAAGGGGGGTCCACGAGTGCCTGAGCACCCACTAGATTGGGTTGGGCACCCAGTCAATTTCAGTCGATCCAGATAATAACCCAACTTAAAAATTCGGTTCAATTAGTTCAAAAGCTAGTAAATGAGCAGCCGAACTCGATCTTTTCAACTTAAACACACTCGCAGTGTGTAAATATTTGTAGTATTATGATGGAATTACGCAGTCAAACTGTAATGCTGTTGCGCACCTGATCTATTCTATTTATTTTTTACAATTAGGTGCAGCTGTAAACAATATAACCATAACTACACCGTAATCTAACAAAAATTTTGTGGTTGTATTTCATACTAGCAGGTGTCGCATAGTACTACCACATTTGTTATTTGCTTTTTTCTTTATAACTTGAAAACCATTTTCTCTGTGTTTAATTCTTTATTATTGCTAATTTATTTATTAGCCCACTTGATATTCTTTTTATATTTTCAATTAAATTACCGCCAACTTTAATTGGGTAGGTATGTGCTGTTCAGTTGCAGTAATTTAAGTTTTAAAAAAGGAAATAATTGTGCCATTTATAGGGTTTCGAGCGCAAAAAGGGAGGATCAACGGTGTATCTGCCTCACATCTATCACCTGTTTGAGTTGTGTCTAAAGTTGAAATAAATAAGCGGGTTTCCGATTCGCCATTGCATGTCTGATAGAGGGGAATGACGAAATTGATATGCTATTACGTACATTTCCCTCGGGTTCGAATCAATCATAATAATTGTTGAACTAAAGCTCGTGGTTAAACGTCGTCGACCATATATTAAGGGCATGGGCGTATTTAAGATTTGCAAATTTCAAATTTATGTTACGAACTGGTTTGAAATTTTATATTTTCACAAAATAAATTCAATTAAGTAATTTTATAAAAAGAACGCAGTAGGTATGTCGTTTTTAGAGTAAAGCAAATAATGGAAATATTATTTAATATTTCTTTTATGGGAGTCCTGAGGAAGAAGGTTATAGTTACACTTTTACACAAGTTATGAGTAGTGTGAATCTTTAGTGTTTGATCTTAGGTAGATACATTAACTTAACACAAATATAATAAAATAATACATAAATGAAATTATTACAATAGGTACAGAGTACACGCATAGTAAAAATATTCGTACAGTACAAAACTATATACAGGAGCAAAAGATTAGTATGCTTAGATTTGTGGATTTTTATAGTTCATTGTTATTGTTACAGCAGTATTAGCATCTAGCAAGGAGGAGCTGGAGATAGCTTTAAATAAAATAGAAGCGGTATTGACAAAACAGCATTGTAGGAAAATAAATAAAAGTAAAACAAAAATACTGGTATGCAAGGGAAGAAAAAGTAGGGAAAGAGTGAATATAAAGATAGCAGACCAAAAATTGAAGAACTGGCCAATTTTAGGTACCGAGAAAGTCGGATAAGTCAGGACGGAAGGTGTAGTAAGGATATAAAGCAGAGAATAGCACAGGGTCGAGTCGCTTTTAAAAAAAAAGTCACTTCTACGCTCGCAAACGGTTAATTTAGGAGTTCGAAAAATGTTGTTAAAGGTGTATGTTTGGAGCACGGCGCCGTACGTATGCGAAACATGGACGGTGGATGCGGCGGAAAATAAAGGTTAGAAGCGTTGGAAATGTGGTGTTACAGGCGAATGATGAGGATACCGTGGATAGAGAAGGTTAGAAATGAAGAGGTATGAGAAAACATTCTATTATTGTGACTTTTTTTGGAGAATTAGAACATATTTATCAAATAGAAGTTTGAAAAAAGATACTGAACGTTAAACATACTAGACAAAATAAAAGTGTAGCAACGATCTATTTAAACATTTGCTCTCAGTCATCTTTACAAGTACATTAATTCTACAGAATTTATTTGCTTATTATTTTGTTACTAATTTCTGGATTGATTTCGTGAGATTAATTTCGTTCATTTTTATTCTATTTGGCTCGACATTACTTGTTTGATTGGTATTAATAATACTTGTTATTACGTTTTGTCCACATTTTATCATGTTTCGCTTTTAAAATCCTTTCAATCTCAACAGAATTACAATTAGAAGGCATTGTTTTCGCTCAATCACATATTTGTTTTAAACTAATCGTTCTAATTAAGTTTTATCACAAATAACCTATTGTAGGGAGCACGAGTGTGTTTGTGTGCGATCGGGCACACGTGTGTATCGATTCGCCGACTAGCCGCGGGCGCCTTTCTTTATGTGCGCCGTATTTGTAAATTTGTGTGTCGTACTTGCGTTCTGAGAAAGCAGTTAAACAGTTCAAAGAAAAAAGAAACTATCCGGACGTTTCAACAAGGCTTCCGAAAGTAAACAAAAGAGTATTTAAAGGAAGAGACGATTGCCGAGTAGAGTAGAAATAAATTGACAGTGATAGAAGTGAAATAAATAGCGCAGTGAATAGTGATATACCAACAGTAGTGTAAATAAATAGAATAATCCATAACCTATGTTTAGTAATAATTTAATAGTGCTTTTATAAGTTCTTTAATAATTAGTGTAAATAAATAGTTTTTGTCGTTATCAGTCTTAGAAGTTAATTTTGTTAAACCCACGCATATTACACTATTTTGATATGTACATGATGCAATCTTGTAGTCGCCACGTTTGTTAAGCCCCGTCCTCATGCCAGATCCCAATGAAACTCCTCCTTATTATTGATAAGACAATTATTCGTTTGTTCTAGCATTTCTTTTAGACAGATTTTCTTTTTTTTTTTTGGCACATGTACTTATCTGTAAATCTATGAATGTTGTAACTCAGAAAAATATCTTTCCGATTATGTCGAGCAACAAAAAAAATTTACATTTAATCAGAGCGTGCGGATAAAAAGTTGGCAAAGTCTTTCGGTATCCTTCGCCATAAATTTTCCACGTTAAAAATTCAATAAGGCTGCTGTTATTGTATCCAGTTTCGACATCGCATCGTGTCGTTGCGAATTGATGAACAAATTCCTATTAGAAAGCAGAGACGGCCGCGGCCGTCTCGACCAACTTCTTTCATATCGAACAAGTTTTCGAAACAATTTAGAGAGGCGCAGGGGCGCCATCTGTAGCGGATTAAGTCCGTTCGCAAAATTACACAAGAGACAGTGAGGTTGATGGTCTTCTATGGCAACGAACAACCCCCGCATGTAGATATCGCCATCTCATCCACCCCATCTTCCCCAGTCGACGACTACGTCGCGATGGCTTGTCTCTTTAATAGACCACTTAGGATACTCCGTCATATTTTTATAACGATGCTTCTAATCCGAGATCAATTTGTTTGTTCAGGGGGTTAATCTCCGAACAATTAGTTAGCATAAATAATATCTCCCTCCTCGCTTATTATTTTAATTTCGGAAGATCGATTGGGGTGGATTTATGCCACAGACATGTGGGGCCATTTTAAAAAAGATGATTCGTTTGAAACAAATGATTTAATATACGAGGGTGGATTGATAAGTTTCCGGCCTGACCAAGAAAAACAAGGTTTTTAAAAATTTTTTTTTTTTATTTCTCAACATAATCTCCTCCAAGGCTGATACATTTCTCATAGCGGTGTTCCAGTCTATTAATGCCATCTCTATAGACTGATTCGTCAAGCTCCT
>NW_020439361.1:219356-228980 GCF_000699045.2 Agrilus planipennis | reverse complement strand
AAAATGAGTTTTGTTTTATGAATTTTTTTTTTTTTTAGAATAAGAAGTAAAATAAAATATGAAATTTAGTTGTCATTTATTAAAATAATAAGAATAAGAAGTAGGGAAAGAGAGAATGTAAAGATAGAAGACGAAAGATAAGAATAAGTGGCTGATTTTAGGTATCTAGGAAGTCAGATAAGTCAGGATGGAAGGGGTAGTAGGGATATAAAGCAAAGGATAGCGCAAGGTCGAGTCACCTTCAATAAAAAAAAGTCACTTCTGTGCTCGCGAACGAATAATTTAGAAATTCGAAAAATATTGTTAAAGGTGTATGTTTGGAGCACGGCGCTTATGAGTGCGAAACATACACGTCGGACGCGGTGGAAAAGAAAAGGTTATAAGTATTCGAAATGTTGTGTTATTGGCGAATGATGAGGATACTGTGGATAAAGAGGGTTAGAAATGAAGAGGTATTAGAAAGCATAGGAGAACAGAGGACTCTATGAAAGTAAATAAAAAGGCATGAAGGTCTAGTCAGAGACATATTAGAAGCAGAAACAGGAGTTAAGAGGAGTAGAAGTAGACCTAGATTAGATTACTGTTCTTAAATAGTTAAGCCGCTTAACTAGAACATCCCACATCCTTAACTGTTAACGGGAAATGCGAAGATTAGCTCAGGATAGGAAGGAGTGGTAGAGGTGCTGCGTGTCCAACCAATCTTTGGACAGACGACCTTATGATGATAATTAAAATAATAAAATAAACAGCATCTAAGAACAAATCAAACACCTATACAAAAACTACTCACTGAGGGATACGAGGTATTTATTTTTATTTTAATAAGTTAACTTAACTAACCAGGTCAGTTATTATAGAAAAGTCTTCATTTGGCAAGGATTTCCAGAAATCATCTTTGAATTCTTTGTTTGTGACTTTGAAAATATTTTTTCCGTTTTTAGTGCAGAATGATTTTGCAGTTCACTGAGTTCTAACTGAATATTGTCAGGATAACTGTTGGTTTCAGTGAAGTCAAGAATGAATTTGCAAAGAGTTTGTTTTGTACTTTTAAAATCCTAGAATTTGCCCTCAAACGACTGCAATAAGCGCCTATTTTCAGTTTCATAGTATTTTACAGTTTATTGTGGCAATATAAGCTTCTCATTTAAATTGACAAAAATTATGAAACTAATTACTAACTATTTACACTTAGTTCGCGTGCCTTGACCTGTTACATTACTATTCGTCTAATAATAATAAAGACTCAATAAACGTAACCAAAAAACTTTCTCGATAATCAATATTGATTATTTACAACAGTGAACACTATTAAAGTTCGTTAGGTTTTCTCGTCACAGTTTATATTTCATATCAATCATATATACATATTTCGTTTTGATTAATTTTAGAACTTTCACTAACGCAACGGTTTCTGTAAGCATCTCCTTTGCAACAGGTTTATACAAGCAGCCATTATTCATCGAAGAACTTACAAGTAGCAGTTCGTTTTTGCCTTTTCTGGCTCTCAAATACGTTGTTGGTTCCGAATTATGAATAATATGATAGATCATGCATTTTCAAACTGTTCATAACTTTTCATGATTTCCGACAAAACTGGCACACTCACACACACATACACAATTTGAAATTACCAGAATCAACAATAGAAATAAAACGTTATTGAACGACCAAATACCCTTTGGGGCTTCCCCTTGTTAAAAGTAGTTCCAGGTATGAATAAATACTGTTATAGCCACCTAGGTTACGTGGGTATATACTTAAAAGTAGTAGTGCTAACTAAAAACAGAGCGGCATGACCTAGAGGTTTACATCATTACTTAGCATCCGGGAGGACGCCGGTTCGAATTCGGGTCTGTCTGCCTTAGTCCAAGTTTTTCTGTGGCTTTTTTGGATCACTTAGACAAATGCTGGGGCGGTAATATTCCACAGATAATCTTTCTTTTTCTTGTGTATTCCTTTCGTCTGTCTCATCTTTCTCACCCGAACCACCACTAACACATTCCCGCGATTCCTGAAAAGAGGCTGAAGAAGACCTTCCGCCCTACCTTCCGGCGTAGCACGCTAACTAACATGGTGGAATTTTTTTAACATCTGAATAAAAACAGTGAAATAGTACCTACACATTTTTCCTAGAGATACGTCAAATTACAATTACGATTATGACACGTTATTTTGTGGATACCGTAAAATTGGAGTGCCGCTATACGTAGTGTGTGCTCTACCGTTGGAAATGCTCTACTGGGTACATATTTATTTTAATTATTTCATTATCAATAATTACCTACCTATGCAATGGACGATATAGTAATTACGTATAATATGGCAATAAATGTCCAAGTAATAAGGTATCTTATTGGCAAGATGAAAAGGTGCGCAATTACTTGGTATAAACGATAGAGTTTACGACACTGTCTTCGTACTCATTCGATTGTTTTCTACTCATCGTAAGTAATAGTATGCGGTTCGAGAATTTTAACATCAGTTTCTATATTCGGATGGTACAGCAGAATCTTGTTCAAAATGTGACAATAAGATTTTACAAATTCTGTTGTCGCCCAGGTTAACACGACACTCCTTAAAACTACGGGTGCTTCTTTCTTCTTTATAATTTGTGTGTTTATGGTGACGATTTATAACAGCTTTTAATTTTATTCAACTTTATTTATTTAACTGCAAATTATTGTAACTGTAAGTGACTATTTAACAACTGATACTGACTGCAACTGCAACTCTAACTAACAAAATCTATTGTACAACTTTATATAATTTCTTTTATCGTGCAATAAGGGACCAAAGCTTATCAAAAGGCGCGTGATCCGCCCTATTGCCCATCTCACACTTTATTTACTTTTCACATGAGAAACGCAATAGTTTCCGGTTTTAATTGACTTAGCTGAAGTAATAACGTTGATAATAATGACAATTGATAAAACCCGAACAAAGAATATTACAAAGGAAAATTTTGAATAAGTATGTATATCGAAATAATGTTATTTTTAAATTATACAAAATGATTTATGATTATATTATTAATTATTGGTCTACAACAATTCGATGTCCAAGAATAACATACCAATCTGCCAAATCAATTTTTTTACTACACCGACGAAAACCAGAAGTTAAATTGCAATTTTGGTTTGTGCGATATTTTGGAAATTGTGTCTCCTTTTTGGATACATCTGCCGGAAAACGTAAATATGTATATTTAATCAATGCCTATAGTATATGGTAATCCACCAACTACATCAGAAGACGACTCTCATGCCGTAGTTAACACGGTAACTGAGTCGATGGTCTGTAGGCATTTGGTTTGGCAGAATGAAGTTGAATTTTTTATAGTTCAAAAGCGAGACCGAGCAACTTTAATTCCGATTATTGAACAAAGAGTACAACCTGGGTCTAATATATATTCGGATGAGTGGTCTACATACGGGTCGCTCAATCAAATTGGGTTTGTGCATAACACCTTAAACCATTAAAAACTTTATGTAGTTCACAAATTCGGAGTATAGGATTGAACGGAAGTGGTTAAATGCAAAAGTAAAAATTTTGAAAAAAATGCGAGGTGTACCATTACAAAATTCACAGTCATTTCCACTTTGTTTCATGGGTTACTTTAAGAAATTATGTTGACTGTAAATCTGTAGCATTTTTAGAAGACCTTATATCATATTCTATTCTATAGCACTGGTTGTTTGCATTCCCTTTATAAATTCTTTTTCTTTTCATTGTAAAGCACAAGCAAAAGTCAGTATACACTGTAAATGCACTAAGATATTATGTAGTGATAGAAAAGAAACGAATAAACATTTTTTAAAGGTAATACCTACATAAGAACAATACAGGTATGTCACTTTTGAAAAGAAGAAAGTATTTTGAAAAAATAGTCTTCCACCTTAAAGAAACATGATCCACTTTGATAATGGCTGGTTTGCACTTTGAAATGCAAGGTGCTGACTATGTTTTAACATACTCTCATGGGAGTCTAGAATAAAATTAAAAAATGAAGATATTTCCAGTCAAAAACACTGTTAATAACAAAAAATTGTCAGGATAACTGTTGGTTTCAGTGAAGTCAAGAATGAATTTGCAAAGAGTTTGTTTTGTACTTTTAAAATCCTAGAATTTGCCCTCAAACGACNAATTAATGTATCGGCATAATTTCCCTGCACGTGAAACTGTTCATTAAAAAGAACAATTTTTCGTAATACACGTCATTCAAAGTTGGCACTGTAAATTGTTCTTCAGTCTCTTCTGTTCGTCATTTTCTTCTTGAACTTCTTGTACAATATCACCTTCCGTAGCTGGTGCACAAATTGCAATAAAATTATCCACATTTATTCCAATGTTTACAATACAGCTGGTCGTTCTAACAGATATAATTCTCCGAAAATATCAGTTAAATGTAGTCGCTTAATGAGATATGTCGTAATAAGCAATGTCGTAAAAACCAATATTTTTTATAAGGCGGTCTAACACAATTCAGCCGGGACCTATGATATTGGTCAATATAACCGGTATGTTGTTCTAAACGATGTCGTAGTAAACGGTTTTGACTATATTTAAAAATACTCACTAGTACGTCCAAGTTAACCCAATATCGGTGGTATACTTCTACAAGAAAATTTCTGGAAATGGTATTTAATAGTAATTTGCAACAGTCATAGCCATAAAAAAATGATAAAATGGGAATTGAAGAGAACTTTACGCTATAACCTTAGGCATTATACTACAGTTTTAGGCCGGAGAGAGTGCTCACCCACCAGCATTATCATATAAACATCAATCAATGGCTTCTTATACCCAGTAAGTACTTACGTAATTTTAGTGCCATTGAGTATCGACGTTCACTGCAGTAAGCTGCGAGCATTCTTTGCCAAATAAAGGCTTCGCATATTCCATGTGTCTGAAGGGATACCGGAAGAATTCACACCCGATCTCCAGAAACAGAAAAACTGAAATCCTTACGTGTTTTATTTCCGGCAGCTGCTAGTGCTAATAGACGGGCTGTACCTCAGCATTCTAGTGCAAAATCGGACGAAACGGCGGAAGATCCACTTCTGCCTTCAATTAGGAATCGTGAAATGAGTAAGTGGTTGAGGAAAGACAGATCAAACAGAGGAAATCAAGAATAACGAGAAGTGAAAGATATATATATATATAGATACTACCACAACATGTGCCTAAAAGATCCAAAGAAACTATAGAAAAAATTGGACTAAGTGATGATGGACCTACAGTCATTAGTATTTTCTTCAACTCCAGAGTCTCTCAAAGTAATCTCCTTAATATAATGAGTTTCACTTTAGGTATTTCGAAATACGTTATGTAATTAATAAATAATTATTATTCAATAAAAAGAAGTCCCTTCTAAACTCGCGAACGGTTAATTTGGAAATTCAAAAAAGGTGTTAAAGGTGTTTGGAACGCGACATAAAAGAAAAGGTTAGAAGCGTTCGAAATGTGGTGTTACAGGCGAATGATGAGGATTCCGTGGATAGAGAAGGTTAGAAATGAAGAGATATTAGAAAGAATAGGAGAACAGAGGACTCTATGGAAGTCAATAAAAAATAAACGATACGTTGGCAGGACATCTTCTCAGTCATGAAGGTCTAGTCAAAGACATATTAGAAACAGAAACAGGAGTTAGGAGGAGTAGAGGAAACCTAGATTATATTACTGTTCGCAAATAGTTGTGGATGTGGGATGTTCTAGTTTTAGGGAAATGCGAAAATTAGCTCATGATAGGAAAGAGTGGAGGTGCGTATCCAACCAGTCTTAGGACTGACGACGACCTTATGACTTAATGATGATGATGAATATGTAACACTTTTTAGATAAGAAACAGTTTTCAACACTTTTGTCACATTCGTATTAATTCGTTATTTTATATCACGGAGAATAGATTGTTCCAAACAGTATTAGATAGTCTTTTTAAATATGACAAATTTGTACTTCTTCTTGGCCTCTTCCATTCCGTTTGGTACAATAAATTCTACTAAATCGTACAATATTTCTTCAAGGAATGGTATCGTGTGGCAATTCTCCTCTAGGCAGCAAGCAATGTAGCAGCTTCTTGAACGCAACGGTCAAAGGATCAGGTCGGGCTGACATGGCGTGGCGTGGCGGTATCTCTTCTGCGGAGTATGGTAATTGGTTTTGACGGTAATCTTATTCCGACCAACAGTATGTTGTTTTGTTGTTGTGCTTGCCGCCGCCCTGTAATATTCAAACCGCGTTCTCTCTGCTGCATTAATTAATAAGTTCGCAATTCCGCACGTCTTACGCGTAAGATACTCGTCCTTGTTTTNTTACTTCAAGTTTGATTTTATTACTGCGAGGCATAGAGATGTGATTTATTTGAAATTCTTACATTTAAAGTATGAAAACACAAAATACAAAATACCTATTTCTGTTTTGCATTTCAATAGATACCTATCTGAGAAAACCATTTTGTATTTTATTCAAAAACCTTTCCAGACGTATTTTCTATTTACAAAATGCAAAAGGCTCTTAAAAAAAACGATTTCAAAAACGATACTTATTGAATGGATCTAAAGCCGGTAATACATTAAGAAACTTTACCATTCGTTTGCGTTGCCGTCATTACTGATAGTAGTAGTAGAAAATTCGACCTGAGCGTCTGATTATGTGTAGCCCTACATAAAAATGTTCAGTCTCTCAGAGTCTCTGAAAGCGAGACTCGAGTCTCCGTCTCTCATCGAGTCTCTCTGGTGTCATTGAGAGAGACTGTCAAAAAAACTGTTTAGCGTCTCTTAACGAGAGACTTGAGTCGCTCATACAGAGATCCTCATGTCGTATCTCTGAATGAGAGACTCGAATGTCTGAACGAGAGACTCGAATCCCTCAATAAGTGGTGTCTCGATAGACATGGTTAAAATTTTCCAAGTTCAACATATTTCAGAGATCCCAAACTTTCTACGAGAGACTCGAGTCTCTCAATTTTTCAGTTTTATTCATTCAGTCTCTCTGTGAGAGATTCGAATCTCTGAATTAACAATTTTATCGTTTGAGTCTCTCATACAGAGACTGTGAGAGATTCATATAAACACCTAGTAAATAACTGAGAAACTGTGAAAGGCTCTGAGAGACGCTCTCAGAGACGCTAAGAGACTCTGAAAGACTGGGAGACTGGAGAGAGACTGAAAATTTTTGTCTAGGGAGGTACTGTATGTTTTTCTGATTGCTTAATCCAAATCGGAGGTCAGTTTAACCATAAACATATATTAATGGACGTGCCTTAGCCGTATGTCGTTGTAATAATTTCTTGGCTCGAAAAGTGAGGGAGATGGAGCATGGTTTCGGACTCGTGCTATCTCTTTCATGACACGCTCACACACTATCGTGAGAGAGATGGATATTGTCCGAAACTTCGTTCCTTCTCTTTCTTTTGTTGTACCACGATTCTGACCGTTAAAGCATGTCCATTACTAAACGTCGATGAGTTTAACACCGGCACGTCAGAGTGTGGACATAACCTTAAAAAACACTTCAAAATCTACTAAAATCTTTAATTATGATAATTCCAAACAATTTTAAGCCTAAAACCCATAACCGATCAACGCTTTCGCTAAATGCGCAACTTCATAATCCTTTAAACCTTAACGGTTTTAGTGAATTTAATAGTGTTTCTTGGGGTTATGTTCGAACCCTGACGTGCTGAGGTTTTGGATTCAAGGATTCCAAAACCATACGGTATACATATTGAGAGCCCCCCTGCCCCAGGCTAATTCTTTTTTGTGTAGCTGTAATAATTAAACTAAATTTTTTTTCTACATATAAGTAAAACTATCAATCGAATTTTTATACTTGATTGTGATTGTTTTACTGTTTTACTANGTTAAATCACAATGTTTAGAATAGAAACCCATGTTTTCGGAAAAATTCACACTAGGCACTAGCGGTCTATTGCGGTCAATCCCCTTAATAAATGACGCCGAATCCTTTTCTGTTTACCGATTGCAACAGCGAATAATGAAATTTTTAACCGCGAATACAGGAATTGGGTTGCAATTTTTTCGCCCGCGAATATTGAAAACGCGAATAAGGAAACCGTGAATAGGGAACTTTTACTGTAGATACGCATAATTGTGAATTGGAAAAAGAAGAAACTCTGAACCTTATTCTGGTTAATACTCTTGATTAATTTGCAAAACAATGCCAACGTTTCGTTCCTGGTTTGAAGCTTTATCAAGACTGTGTTATAGCACCAAGACAGACCAGTAAAGTATACGAAAGTAACTTAGTAGTAAATACTTACAATTACATTTTTAACCATATAGAATAGTTATCGACATAGTTCGTGGTTAAAATTACATTGTGCTAACATTATATGTTCCTTCAGAATAATTCAACAATTTTTCCCATTTATTTCCAAATTTGAGAAAATTTAGTACCGCGGTAACAAAACCAGCGAAATCTTTACATTTAATTACATCATTTTTCATCATTTTTGAGATTAGAAAGATTTAAATTGGTTTTTTATAAAATGTTTGCACAGGAGAATCAACTCAGGTCCGTGATGGAAGTCAATTGAAGAAAGAGGACGATTGACAGGTTCTTTCATTAACTGAAGTACTCATAATTACCCATCCATGTAGGAAATGACGACAGGCCCAAGTCTGCCGCAGGCTCGAGCCAGCGCTAGTGAACATTGGCCCAAGCCAGAACCCCAACACTGGGCCAAGCCTGGTTAAAATACGGGATGGTAACTTCGTGCCAAACCTGGTATGCAGCCTTGACCGAAAGCAGTAGGTACCTATGCCTGACTTCGGCCTAGCTAACTTTCAGACGGGTTTTAGTCAATACTTGCTATAAAATGTAAAACCAGATTAACCAGCGTTCTATTAAGCTTGCACCCATTTGAGGTCTAAATATTGTATTGTGAAGTTAATATTATTTTGATTATGATTATTTTTTATTGTAAAAATTCAAATTTCATTACTTATTTAATTTTATTACTAAAATCATTTTTTTACTTTATATTGTAGACTAAAATTGTTTTTTGTCAAATTTTCATTATTACTTACTTAAAAATATTCTCATAATTACGATTTTTTGTGCTAATGCATCTGTAATAGCTTTTACTAACAACAAACACAAGTTTTTTTTTAATAAGGAACTGAATAAACGATTTGCTGGAAGATGAGCCAAAAAACCAGAGTTCTATGTACCATGTAAACTCTTTAGACATACAATTGAAATAAAAGTACTGTTCAAACGAAAAAATAGCTGGAACAAAATTTACAAAAGACTATTTAACATTAAATACGTTTAAAAATTAAAAGGAAGACTCACCCCTAATTACCACAAAAAACTTTATTTCAGCTGACACGTGATTCGCCCAGTTCATACGTGGGCATTACCTACTTTTTTTTATTAATACGTTTACTAATACAGAGTGGATGTGCGGGTATGATGTTAAAAGTAAACCTTTTTGTTTCTCTTGTATATTGCGAACTGACAAATAGGCGTACACCTGCTGATAGCAACACTGGTTACTTGAATAAGGGATAAATTTTCATGGGATTCATAGACATGGTTTGTTAAGTTGCTTATTTTTTAAATGTTAAAGTTTTTCTAGACCAATAGTGGTGTTTGCAC
>NW_020439361.1:210504-215255 GCF_000699045.2 Agrilus planipennis | reverse complement strand
TGCAATTACTTCATCTCTGTGAGAGATTCGAATCTCTGAATTAACAATTTTATCGTTTGAGTCTCTCATACAGAGACTGTGAGAGATTCATATAAACACCTAGTAAATAACTGAGAAACTGTGAAAGGCTCTGAGAGACGCTCTCAGAGACGCTAAGAGACTCTGAAAGACTGGGAGACTGGAGAGAGACTGAAAATTTTTGTCTAGGGAGGTACTGTATGTTTTTCTGATTGCTTAATCCAAATCGGAGGTCAGTTTAACCATAAACATATATTAATGGACGTGCCTTAGCCGTATGTCGTTGTAATAATTTCTTGGCTCGAAAAGTGAGGGAGATGGAGCATGGTTTCGGACTCGTGCTATCTCTTTCATGACACGCTCACACACTATCGTGAGAGAGATGGATATTGTCCGAAACTTCGTTCCTTCTCTTTCTTTTGTTGTACCACGATTCTGACCGTTAAAGCATGTCCATTACTAAACGTCGATGAGTTTAACACCGGCACGTCAGAGTGTGGACATAACCTTAAAAAACACTTCAAAATCTACTAAAATCTTTAATTATGATAATTCCAAACAATTTTAAGCCTAAAACCCATAACCGATCAACGCTTTCGCTAAATGCGCAACTTCATAATCCTTTAAACCTTAACGGTTTTAGTGAATTTAATAGTGTTTCTTGGGGTTATGTTCGAACCCTGACGTGCTGAGGTTTTGGATTCAAGGATTCCAAAACCATACGGTATACATATTGAGAGCCCCCCTGCCCCAGGCTAATTCTTTTTTGTGTAGCTGTAATAATTAAACTAAATTTTTTTTCTACATATAAGTAAAACTATCAATCGAATTTTTATACTTGATTGTGATTGTTTTACTGTTTTACTAATGTTTGTGGTAAAGTGTGCAAATGCGATTGTTTTTAATCAAAATTAAATTGAATTTTAATCCGACAAAATTAAATTTCTATTTAACAAAAAATTTTTTTTATTATCGTTTTGGTTTGTGTAAAGAAGCTCACGGTTCAAAAATAGGTATATGTATACACATTTGTGATATTTAATCCCAAAGGAATATGAGTATGTCCCTATTTTTAGATGACATCCACTCTTGAAAGCTTGAAACGTTCAACATTCACCGACATTTTTATTTAATCGAAACCGCAACATATCAGATGATTTCATCAGTCGAGTACCTGTTACTCTTTAACTGACGCAGACTATCTCCTGTAATGTGACTTATGCCTATCAAAAAAAATACACTTTAAGACACGTCGCTATTAAGAACGGTAGCAAAGTTAGATAATAATGAATTTTTTCTTTGAAGTTACGCGGAACTGACTGGAGTTTTAATGGTTTTACAGCCCACGGTTACAAGATGCTGTTATTATACATATTATATTATAGTTGGTACCTATATGACGGAGAATAGATACATACATAACGTATATCGTATAGCTGCCCTCTTCAAACAGACACCAGACAGTCGCCTGTGATTGCTTCCGAAACAGGCCTCCCCTGATGACGAGATTATGGTGTCGGCTTTTTAATTGTTTCTTTTTCTTGTAAGCGGCACGGGACAAACCATGTTTGTGTGTAATTTTGCCTGACGTCTGTGTTTCGAGAAGATTATTATTTATCAATGATGCTTCCTGGGAACCAGGTGCGTTGAGTGTCGCTTTTGCAGATAATACAGCTTCCTACTGACTTTTTATATAAAGTATAATCTTACAATAAAGTTTTCTTATTTATTTGGGTAATTATGCAGTTTTTCCAGGGTGGCGGTCAAATAATTACCCAACTATACGTTTTTTGTAATGTTTCGGTTTATTCAACCATCTTTAAACTGAAAAAAATTTTGTTTTTTATTGATAGTTCTGCTAGTTAGGTATTATACGTTTTCTTGTAAAATATGAAAAATAAATATTTAATATTAAATTTTTTCAGTTTGAAGATGGTTGAATAAACCGAAACGTTACAAAAGACATATAGTTGTGTAATTATTTGACCGCCACCCTGGAAAAAACTACATTATTTAATAGTAACAGTCAGAAATGTAACTTAAAAATCTTGTGTAATTACGGTAACTTTTTGTAATCAATACCTAGTGTAATAAAAGGTATTTAGATTTCTAAAATCTAATCGCCATATTGCGCTTACTTTTAAGAGGGATGAAATATCAAAAAACAATGCATAGTACATACATACGTCTGTGTGTAGAAAAAAAATCAGATCGAACAAAAGTTTCCCTGCACTACCACGATTTCGTTACATTCGGATCTAAAGCCGGGAATACACTTTACCATTCGTTCGCATTCGTTTACATTGCCGTCGTTGCTGGTCATTCGTAGACATATGAGACAACGTTGCTGGGTATAGTGACACAAATTATCCTCTGTTATTTACATTTGCTAGCGTTTCATCAGGTTCCGCCCTAGGGTCGCTGAATTCAAAACTTCAACACGTAAGGGTTCGGACATAACCCCAAGAAAGACTCTTAAATTCACTAAAGCCATTAAAGTTTTAGGGTTAAAGGTTTAAATTTAGAGGATGCGTTGATTGGCTATGGGTTTTAGGCTTAAAATTGTTTGGGATTATCATAATTAAATATTTCAGTGTATTTCGGAGTGTTTTTTGAGGTTAAGTCCAAACTCTGACGTGCCGGTGTTAAACTGACCTCGGATTTGGATTCAGCGATCCTAAAATCATACAGTGCCCACATATAATCAGACGGTGTGTGAGTATTAATAACCACATTTTTATTTTATTATTTAAAATGATATATTGTAGTGATGACAAACACAAAAGTACAAACCGATTGAAACATCAGAATTGTAGTTTCAAAATAGTGAAGAACTACTTCTTGTTATGTGTAATAAGTTCTAAAAAGTAGTTAATTCTCTGTTTTTTGTTCTTTTTTCCTTTTCGTCGCTGTATGATTTTATTGATCAGCTTGTCTCGTCAAATTGTAGCAAACTACTGAAAATTTGTTTCAACACGTCCACATACAAAAGTCTGTCAACGTTTGTAGACATTCGCAATTCTCATTTCCTTTTGATTTTTTGGGTTTACAGACAGAAGATGGAAAACATTTGTTTGCATTGCCGACCATTCGAATCAAAATTTTTTCGTTGCAGATCACCACAAAGATCTGTCTACACTTCATCAACGAATGTAAACGCATGCGAACGAATGGCAACGTTTCTCAGATGTATTCCCGGCTTTACAGATCATAAAGCTAAAACTGTATTCGTCGCTTTAACAGACTGTCTTTACCTGGACTACCGTTCAAAGGCAATCTTATAGCTTGGACACAACTATTTCGTAACATCCGGATGTAAGAAATTAAAGGCTCGAACTTACAAGCTAAAACCGTGTTCGTCACTATAAGAGAAGACGTTACATAATACTGTTTTTACTTGACTTAACACACAATACGACTAAACAACTTCAAAACTCGTTTGCACTACCGCGATTTCGTTACATCCGGATGTAAGAAATAATAAAGGCTCAAATTTACAAGCTAAACCCCTATTTATCGCTATGAAAGGAGACGTTACCTCCAACTGCCTTTACATGGATTAACACACAAAATCAACCTCAAAGCTCGCTTGCACTTCGGCGATTTCCTTACATCCGGATCTACAAAATCATAAAAGCTCAAATTCATTTACAAGCTAAAACCGTATTCGCAGCTTTAAGAAAAGAGGTTATCTATATAAAAACGAACGTTTTCATCTCGGATAGCACATAAAACCAACCTTACGTTAATTACCACTTTTTCAGATTCTTTTTTTTTTTTTTCGTAAAACGATATACCGAAAGGTCTTATAACTATGAAATCGTTCGGCGGCAAAAACATATGCACGTGGAAGGAAACAAACAGATTTAGTGTAATCGTGTTTGAAGTCAATAAAGCGATAAAGTTTTACTACAGGACAACAGATGTTACGGAGACATTTTTTAAAAAATAATACTGCATTGCGCGTCCAAATTCGTCGCGAACTCCGCTGTAAAGTTTTAATGGAGATACGTAGCAGAGTCTGAATGCGAAATTAGATGTGCAAAATTAATAAAATACGCAATAAAATTTAACAGACAACCAGCTAAAATAACATTTCTTAGAGACAACTTAAACTAAAAAATGTCGGATATAAAATGGCATTTTTACTTTGTCCAGCGATTTCTGAAGGTGCTACTCATATTTGGTCGTAAAAACTGATAGTCGTAACAACCGGTGACATTGTTATTAAGTACCTAATACCTATTATAAATGTGTGATTATTATATTTATGTATAAAATAAAACTACATTTTATTTATTTCACATAAAACGTATAATAAAAAGACATTACGTACATATAATTATCATATATACACATACACATATACACTTGTGTCGTGCGTACGCACCCTTTAGTTCCTGTTGAATTTTAATTAATGTATCGGCATAATTTCCCTGCACGTGAAACTGTTCATTAAAAAGAACAATTTTTCGAAATACACTGACAGCATTAAGACCATCATTCAAAGTTGGCACTATAAATTGTTCTTTAGTCTCTTCTGTTCGTCATTTTCCTCTTGAACTTCTTCCGTAACTGATGCACAAATTGCAATAGAATTATCCACATCAATAAACACCTCAGCTTCAGTAGTAGATATTCTGAGATTTACAATAGACCCTAAACTCGACACGTTTTTGTTTACTTTTGCGATCTTAATGGTCATTTACTGTACCAGATGTGGATACTGTTAC
>NW_020439361.1:201134-209614 GCF_000699045.2 Agrilus planipennis | reverse complement strand
TTAGGTATCTAGGAAGTCAGGACGGAAGGAGTAGTAGGGATACAAAGCAGATGATAACGTAGGGTCGAGTCGCCATCAACAAAAAGAAGTCACTTCCATGCTCGCGAACGGTTAATTTGGAAATTCAAAAAAGGTGTTAAAGGTGTTTGGAACGCGACATAAAAGAAAAGGTTAGAAGCGTTCGAAATGTGGTGTTACAGGCGAATGATGAGGATTCCGTGGATAGAGAAGGTTAGAAATGAAGAGATATTAGAAAGAATAGGAGAACAGAGGACTCTATGGAAGTCAATAAAAAATAAACGATACGTTGGCAGGACATCTTCTCAGTCATGAAGGTCTAGTCAAAGACATATTAGAAACAGAAACAGGAGTTAGGAGGAGTAGAGGAAACCTAGATTATATTACTGTTCGCAAATAGTTGTGGATGTGGGATGTTCTAGTTTTAGGGAAATGCGAAAATTAGCTCATGATAGGAAAGAGTGGAGGTGCGTATCCAACCAGTCTTAGGACTGACGACGACCTTATGACTTAATGATGATGATGAATATGTAACACTTTTTAGATAAGAAACAGTTTTCAACACTTTTGTCACATTCGTATTAATTCGTTATTTTATATCACGGAGAATAGATTGTTCCAAACAGTATTAGATAGTCTTTTTAAATATGACAAATTTGTACTTCTTCTTGGCCTCTTCCATTCCGTTTGGTACAATAAATTCTACTAAATCGTACAATATTTCTTCAAGGAATGGTATCGTGTGGCAATTCTCCTCTAGGCAGCAAGCAATGTAGCAGCTTCTTGAACGCAACGGTCAAAGGATCAGGTCGGGCTGACATGGCGTGGCGTGGCGGTATCTCTTCTGCGGAGTATGGTAATTGGTTTTGACGGTAATCTTATTCCGACCAACAGTATGTTGTTTTGTTGTTGTGCTTGCCGCCGCCCTGTAATATTCAAACCGCGTTCTCTCTGCTGCATTAATTAATAAGTTCGCAATTCCGCACGTCTTACGCGTAAGATACTCGTCCTTGTTTTCTTTGCCGTTCCCTTTTCATCCATCTGTTCACCACACGAATACTTTTTATGATTTCGAGCTAATTTCTGACTTTTATTTTACAGTAAAATAACGAAAAGATGAAACAAAAATACAGTAGAATCCGCTTAAATGATATCGAAGGGCAACGACAAACACGTCATATTAAGTGGACGTCATACAAAGCATAGTCTTAGAAAATAAACAACTTTCTATTTTGGTTAGTTATTTAGTTTAATAGAGAGAAAAACTACAAATTGTATACATTTATTAACAGAAAAAGAAAAAGAACCATGAATTGTAATATCAATATACATAGGAAGGGTCAGAAAAATAAGCGAAAATGTTATTATTAATCATTTAGATTACTATAGCCGGGTATGATTTCTTCAGAATCAGTCATAAGAAACGATACATGTCATTTTAAACGGAGTCATTATATCTCAACTACTCCTGTAGAGAATTAATTATGAAAACCAAACTTAACACTGCAATTACTTCATATTAAGCGGTTGGTCAATATAGGCGGAGTCATAATAGACTAATTCCACTGTAATCAAAAACAAAAAAGGAAATGAAACTTCAAAGTTTGATGTAACCTATTCTCAATTCACTCTCCCAATGCGCAAGACTCGATCAATAAATCTATTGAATGATAGATACCTACATGTAGAAATAAATACAAAAAAAGACTTAAAGTCAAAGTTTCAAAAAGTATTTAACGTTAATAGACTCCACTTTGAAGTATTTTAAATAGCTTTTTTCACAACGAGATTGTCATTTATTAAGAGAGCCAAATGTGGCTTCTGATGGACTGGATTAAAATTAACAAAACAAGAAACATGCATAATTAAAGAAATTGTTTGCATGATTTTGAATATTGAAATCAGAATCACTTGTGAATAACTCGAGCCGACCGAACATTCTACCACTGAACTACTTATGTAATTCTTGTAATGTTCATCTACAGTGTACATAAATAGTGCTAATGCAATATCCAGTGGAGACTTTTAGGTTACGTTGTGATATGACAGATTGCTATAATTACACGATTTTGATCTGCTTGGGTCTCATTAGCACGTCGAAGACAACCAACCAATATACTTGCTATCATTAACAGTGCTTCTCAAATAACTGAAAATGGTATGGTAAACGCTATCTATCGAAATTTTCGACTAATGATTAATTAATTAGATCATTAATATTTCACGAGGTTCTTTTATTATTTAGGATATCAACTTGTTAATCTGTACCACCGCGTAGCAATCTATGTATAGGTACCCATCAGACAAAAGTTCTTGCTCAGTGAAATCTGTCGAAAACTTCAAACCTAGATCGCGATTTCGATCTCTTTGGATCTCATCAGCACGCCGTGGCATTTCCTTAATTTCATCAACACGTCATAGAATCTCTTTGGAACTCATCAGCACGTCGTAAACGATTCCAAGAAAACACCGACCAATTCCCTTGCTACTTTTAAAAAGCGTTTATCAAATAACTAAAGAAATCGTAGTGAACATCGTCTGTAGAAATTTGCTACTAATTGTGAGTTCGTTAATGTTTGACAAGATCTTTTTATACTAAAGGATCTCAGCTCGTCAATCCATATCCACGGCGCGGCGTAGCAATCTTAATCAGTGTGATCCGTCGAAAATCTCAGACGCGGATCTCTTTAGAACTTATCTTTCTTTGTATTTCATCAGCACGCCATAGAGTCTCTTTTGATTTCATCAGCACATCGTAAACAATTCCAAGAATACTCCGAGAAATTCCCTTGCTACCTTTAAAAAGCTTTTATCGAATAACTTAAGAAGTTAGTTATATTGAACGCCACGCAATTAGCTACTAATTGTGAGTTCGTTAATGTTTGACATGGTCCTTTTATGCTAAACTTGTCAATCTGTATCCACGGTGCAGCGGTGCAATCTACATGTGTATTCGTTACAAACAAAAGTTCTTAATCGGTGTGATCCGTCGAAAATCTCAGACGCGGATTACTTTAGATCTTATCAGCACGCCGTGAAATTTCTTTGTGTATCATCAGCACGCTATAGAGTTTCTTTTGATTTCATCAGCTCGCCGTAAACTTTTCATTTGTAGAGATTTGTTATTATTTGTAAGTATGGTTTGACAAGACCTTTTTGTGGTATCGACTTGTCAAACTGAACTCACGATGTAGCAATTTACGTAATGGGAACGTCCTTACGCTTAACAAAACAAAAGTTTTTGATCAGTAGTGTATCGAAACCAATAGACATTGGTCGCAATTTCGATTTATTTGGATCTAATCAGCACGCCGTAGATTTAATTAACAAAAAACTTTGTCAAACATCAATGAATCTCAATTAGAAGCAAATTTCTACAGATGTCGTTCACAACGCCCCCTGTAGTTATTCGATCAAAATTTGGACAAGTGCAATCCAATAATTGATGTGATAATGCCTAACTTATTATTTCTTTGCACTCGCATATAACGAACAAAAATTACGGTCTCATAAATGCTCGTTATAACCGAGTTTCCTTGTGTTAAGTGTTAGGAGCATAATAAATATATTAGGGTTAAGTTTTACCTTAATATTTATCACCTTCGTTCTCTTGGAATTTTAGATATGTATGAGAATGCATATGTATCAGTAGAGAAAACCGCATGTAAGTGTTCCTCCTCCCATTTCTTAATAGCCGTAGGTAAGGAAGCAAGCCACAAACAAAGATGGAACTACATATAATCATAATCAATTGTTAAACATAATTACACGTATTCAACCCACTAATTTAACTTGGACTTCTGAAATAAAAGTTAGTGTGTGGAGAGGCTGCAATTTGATTCGTTTGGATTTTTTTGAATTTCGTCGCCCGGGGCTTTGCAATGCTGAATTGTCTGCTGCAATGTAACATTATTTAGAACTCCTCTGTGGGGATACAGATATTAGCAATTTTTGCGTCACGCCTTTTGTGCCGCCGAATGCGCCTTTTACATTTTTAATGCTTTTAATGAACGTTCCCGTGCGGAAATATTAATTTCGGTCTTTTAATCCCCTTCGAACACGCGGCCATTCATTAACCCTTCGCGTTACCTGAATTACTTCGACGCTTCCTGCCAAATTATGTACACAAGTATACCCTTTTCCGTCTCGTAATTTACGTATTTTAGTAAACGAAGAAAAACTGCAATGAGTTAGTTTCGTTTTTGTAAAATAAAAGTCTGGGCCTAGAAATTACTATTTAATTTGATATTATTTTATTTTATACTAGCTAACGACAATTCGCTTCGATGAGTTACTCTTACGGGTGTCCGCTGGTCGATTCGCAAACCCAAATGCACGCCAGACTGGGAAATTTCGAATATTTAAATTTTTTGATCGAAATATATGAATAAGATAGGCCAATTTAGTATCAGAACTCAAACATAATCACCCTAACATTCCAGAACGTTCTAGATTTTTCCGTCTCATTTCACTCTGGAGTATTCTACTTGAGGCCAATCCCAGATATTCGAAACCCACTATAGTAACATTAAACAACGCCTTGGCAAGCGATTTGCTTTTGATCTATTTGAGCATTAATTAACGACAATTTTCTTAAAGTAAACTGCGCTGTAATTACAGTTACTGTAAATAAAGAATAGATGCAGATATGGCTTTATGGTTTTCTAATTTTCAAGTAGACATATCCAGCATCGGAGATAAGAAGATCTCTGAAGAAGCTTATTGTCACTCATGCTAGGGAAATCCTAGGAAGAAACTCCGACGAAAGACGGATTTTAGACTCTAATTAGGATAGCGTTAATTTACCTGCTGATCCTTATAGTGTTTACGAAGTAGGTGTGCATGTATTTGCTGATGATAAAGCATTATATTAGCATAACTAAAGCATGGAGACATTAGGGACAGCCTTACTACAGTAAAATGGAAGCAGTACTGACAAAAGAACATGGAATGAATATAAATAAAGATACGATAATAATATAGGTATATAAGGAAGGTTAAAGTAGCGTTAGTGCTAACATAAAAAGTAGAGACTAAAATTGCAAGTGATCGATATCTAAGAAGTCAGACAAACTAAGGTTGGAGAAAGACTTAAGATAACACAAAAAACTGGAGACATTTGTGGTTGGAACGTGTACTAAAATTGTCGGGATACGTAAAAAATGCAGCTTTGGCCTTCTATGTACCTAAGATAATATTCTTTGGTGCTTTTACACAACATAATTATTCAAGTTGAGATCACAGAACCCTCGTTTCACTCCGATCGAAGGGCAAGATTCTCCGTGAAATTGCCAGCTAATATGACAACGTCCGTTGCGTCGCGTCGCATCAAAAACGACCACTTAATCTCGTGACGGATGGCCATGTGCGTTCCTGCCGGTCATAAGTTGATCCGACGCGGCCCATTTAACATGACGAGCCGCACGACTGTATCGCATATTATTATTGTTATTATTATCGCATAGGGCGTTGAAGGGGTGGCGGTAGTAAGTAACGTTTGGTTAATTCGAAACGTAGCGTGCCACGCACATGAACATGATAAAGAGCAAAGCATCCGCCCGCCCGGTCAGTTATTGTCACGCGCCTTATGATTGTAGCCCAATTAGTGATGGGACAACGTAAAATGTTCTGACGAATGTCGATGTGACGCATGTAAACTAAATAATTTGTTGTTTTTCCACGTAAATCAAGTAATCAAATTAACAGGTCTGCTTACCTAAGGGGCCACCAATAAATAAAATGTCGGTTTAAGTCGTTTGCGAGTGCACTCTCGTTGTCCTAATTATCTCTAAATATAAAATTGAATAATATGTCACATCACACACGGGGTTTAGGGGTTTATAAAATCATAAAATTTGTGTGACGTAATTTATGAATGACCCCTAATAAGGATTTTGTATTAATTAATACTATACTATAATTACACATTTGTATTGCTTCTTGCTGTCTTTGAAGTCTTGATTATCATAAGTATCTATTAGTGTTTAGTGTCTTTTGGTGGATAAATTATATGAGTACCAAGAAAACACTAATAATAACNCGGTATCTCTTCTGCGGAGTATGGTAATTGGTTTTGACGGTAATCTTATTCCGACCAACAGTATGTTGTTTTGTTGTTGTGCTTGCCGCCGCCCTGTAATATTCAAACCGCGTTCTCTCTGCTGCATTAATTAATAAGTTCGCAATTCCGCACGTCTTACTTACCTCCAACTGCCTTTACATGGATTAACACACAAAATCAACCTCAAAGCTCGCTTGCACTTCGGCGATTTCCTTACATCCGGATCTACAAAATCATAAAAGCTCAAATTCATTTACAAGCTAAAACCGTATTCGCAGCTTTAAGAAAAGAGGTTATCTATATAAAAACGAACGTTTTCATCTCGGATAGCACATAAAACCAACCTTACGTTAATTACCACGAAAACAGTAATTTTTTACGAGAATATCACTTTTTCAGATTCTTTTTTTTTTTTTTCGTAAAAAACGATATACCGAAAGGTCTTATAACTATGAAATCGTTCGGCGGCAAAAACATATGCACGTGGAAGGAAACAAACAGATTTAGTGTAATCGTGTTTGAAGTCAATAAAGCGATAAAGTTTTACTACAGGACAACAGATGTTACGGAGACATTTTTTAAAAAATAATACTGCATTGCGCGTCCAAATTCGTCGCGAACTCCGCTGTAAAGTTTTAATGGAGATACGTAGCAGAGTCTGAATGCGAAATTAGATGTGCAAAATTAATAAAATACGCAATAAAATTTAACAGACAACCAGCTAAAATAACATTTCTTAGAGACAACTTAAACTAAAAAATGTCGGATATAAAATGGCATTTTTACTTTGTCCAGCGATTTCTGAAGGTGCTACTCATATTTGGTCGTAAAAACTGATAGTCGTAACAACCGGTGACATTGTTATTAAGTACCTAATACCTATTATAAATGTGTGATTATTATATGACAGTCGCCTGTGATTGCTTCCGAAACAGGCCTCCCCTGATGACGAGATTATGGTGTCGGCTTTTTAATTGTTTCTTTTTCTTGTAAGCGGCACGGGACAAACCATGTTTGTGTGTAATTTTGCCTGACGTCTGTGTTTCGAGAAGATNCACCCTAAAGTTCCTGTTGAATTTTAATTAATGTATCGGCATAATTTCCCTGCACGTGAAACTGTTCATTAAAAAGAACAATTTTTCGTAATACACGTCATTCAAAGTTGGCACTGTAAATTGTTCTTCAGTCTCTTCTGTTCGTCATTTTCTTCTTGAACTTCTTGTACAATATCACCTTCCGTAGCTGGTGCACAAATTGCAATAAAATTATCCACATTTATTCCAATGTTTACAATACAGCTGGTCGTTCTAACAGATATAATTCTCCGAAAATATCAGTTAAATGTAGTCGCTTAATGAGATATGTCGTAATAAGCAATGTCGTAAAAACCAATATTTTTTATAAGGCGGTCTAACACAATTCAGCCGGGACCTATGATATTGGTCAATATAACCGGTATGTTGTTCTAAACGATGTCGTAGTAAACGGTTTTGACTATATTTAAAAATACTCACTAGTACGTCCAAGTTAACCCAATATCGGTGGTATACTTCTACAAGAAAATTTCTGGAAATGGTATTTAATAGTAATTTGCAACAGTCATAGCCATAAAAAAATGATAAAATGGGAATTGAAGAGAACTTTACGCTATAACCTTAGGCATTATACTACAGTTTTAGGCCGGAGAGAGTGCTCACCCACCAGCATTATCATATAAACATCAATCAATGGCTTCTTATACCCAGTAAGTACTTACGTAATTTTAGTGCCATTGAGTATCGATGTTCACTGCAGTAAGCTGCGAGCATTCTTTGCCAAATAAAGGCTTCGCATATTCCATGTGTCTGAAGGGATACCGGAAGAATTCACACCCGATCTCCAGAAACAGAAAAACTGAAATCCTTACGTGTTTTATTTCCGGCAGCTGCTAGTGCTAATAGACGGGCTGTACCTCAGCATTCTAGTGCAAAATCGGACGAAACGGCGGAAGATCCACTTCTGCCTTCAATTAGGAATCGTGAAATGAGTAAGTGGTTGAGGAAAGACAGATCAAACAGAGGAAATCAAGAATAACGAGAAGTGAAAGATATATATATATAGATACTACCACAACATGTGCCTAAAAGATCCAAAGAAACTATAGAAAAAATTGGACTAAGTGATGATGGACCTACAGTCATTAGTATTTTCTTCAACTCCAGAGTCTCTCAAAGTAATCTCCTTAATATAATGAGTTTCACTTTAGGTATTTCGAAATACGTTATGTAATTAATAAATAATTATTATTCAATAAAAAGAAGTCCCTTCTAAACTCGCGAACGGTTAATTTGGAAATTCAAAAAAGGTGTTAAAGGTGTTTGGAACGCGACATAAAAGAAAAGGTTAGAAGCGTTCGAAATGT
>NW_020439361.1:182433-198833 GCF_000699045.2 Agrilus planipennis | reverse complement strand
TCTTGAGATAAGAAATTTTCGAGTATTTATAGGATAGGGTTGTTAGTAATTTTGATAGAATGTTCTAGAAGGAAAAGTAGTGAGAGAGAGGGTGAAGACACTAGTTTCTAGGAATACACAGAATTAGATAGTACAGAATTCAAGAGAAAGCAATTAAGGGTAAAACCAGATATTAGTATGGGAGTGCATGCAGGTATGGTTGAAGTTGGATTTCCAGGTAAAAGTGATTGAAAGAACAATAGAGTTTAGATTGAAAGGAAACCAAAGTATTTACAAGATAAGAAGTTGAAAAGAATTGAAATAATATTTGAAGTGAAATAATATTCGAAATGAAATATTATTTGAAATGAAATATTATTTGAAATGGAAAAATTAGAAAAAATATTTACACACAAAAACAAAACAATAACAGTTATTTCGCCACAAGTGAAACAATAATGGTAAATTACGTTTATAATTTTATTTTTAATTTCCCGAAACTTGCTGATCGTAATGTTTAATTTTATTACGAATCAATGATCGCTATTCCAGTAGGGTTTAAATTGTCGATATGCTCAATTAGTTTATCTCTAAAATCATAATATTACTACTTTTTAAATTAAACAATATTCAAGGAAAACATCACACTCACACATCTGCTCTGTATCAGTGTACATGTACATTTAATGTTAAATTGTTTTTTAAATAGCTTCTGTACCTGCTTAAGTTACCGCCAGTTAGAAATTTTATTTTGGCGTTAGTCTAAGCAGTTTTCATATTACCTTTAAATAAGGGTGACTTTAATTTTGTAAGAAAAACAAAAAAAATTAAAACAACTACTTTCGATAATAAACGGTCCAAATAATTAGAGTTTCGAGATATTCTAGATAATATCAAAACCAAATATACCAAATCGGCGATGGGTTTGGAATCTGGAGGTTACTGATATTTCAAAATTTTGATACACTTGAGACAGCAGTGAAGTCAAGTTAGGATTCCATAACGAAAAATACATCAGAAATGACTACTAATACTATCTGTTTTGTTTCGTGTTCTACTCCACCATATACATGCATTAGTACACTTAGAAACGCGAAAGAAATACCATTTTTGGGCTCAGAGATGTATATTAATATGTGAAAGATGACCTACTTTATGTAGACCTGTGTAGTTTATGACTTTACTACTACTTTGCTAGATTTCTTATCATTTTTGTTTTAGTACGTACGTACATACGATTTTTTTTGCCGTTTGACGATTTTATTTAATCATCTACTTTCAATCGTCTTTTTCACCTCCACATTAGAAAGCTGATCCGGCAGCATTTTGATGACATAACTCCATTTCACGATAAATGTTACAATGTGTGAGAAATATGAAACTCGAAGATTTTCGATTGATTACTAAGAGAATGAGAACGGCCGATGTCACCCATTCAAGCAACTAGTCATTCAGCTTAGCGGCAGATACGATGAACGCAACGACAAAAAAAAAAGAATTCAACATAATACCTTTTTAAAATGGGCATTGTTAAAAGCCCACAGGTACCCCATTAACCTGCACATGTCACAAACCATCAAGCTACTTTATCTTAATGAAATCTTAGCGTGAAACCGACTACAAGAGATTTACATTTTTAATATGATAAATACCCGAAATGTAAATAGGACGCGTCGTTTGTGTATGGGGATCGGATCTGTATTGTCTGCTAGCTACGGCGCTGCCATCTGTCAAATGTGAAGAGTGATCGGTCATCATCAAGACCTCCGGCCACGAGAGAACAGCATCCACGGCAACATCGCTAATAAAAAGCACCACAACGCGCGTCATGGGTCAACTACGATCTGTTGTTTGTTGCTCTGGATTCTGTGGGGAAATGCGATTATTATTATTACTTTCCCTTTGGTAGAAGTGATAATACGTGATGTAAAACGTCGTGATAGTAGCAGATGCTAAGTGACTGATGGCGAATAGAACAAAAAAATCACAGCTGGGTACTCGAATTTAGTAATTATGATATATCAAAATCGTAACTACTAGTAGGTATCTACTGGGATGAAACGCTGATGCACCTAGCAGTAACTTTGATCACAAACTTTTGGTTGATTAAATGTTTTATATTAATCCACTTAAAGAGAAAATTTAAAGAAAGAAAGGTAAATAACGCTAAAATTAAAACACATGTCATGGTGAACTATAGAAAAAAGAAAAACCATTATTAACTATTATGCTCTTGAATGGGGGGGGGGGTTCTTAAAGAGAAACAAGACTAAGACAAGGTTCTGAAGGAGCATAGCAGTTCTTTCAGTACTCAGCGCACGAGGATCGGTATGACGCACAATATTACGATGTAGAAGGCAACGAGAAACCACCAAATTATGATATATAAAGAAAGAGCGCGTAATATAGGATTTGTAGATTTAGAAAAAGGTATTGACAATGTTAAATGAGACAAGATTTTAAATATACTTAAAAATGTAGGGATGAGTTAAAGAGATAGAAGAGTGATACTTAGTTTGTATAAAGAGCAACAGGCAGTTATAGAGCTGGAGCAGCAATGTAGAGAAGTAAATATTAGGAAGGGAGCCAGACAAGGACGCATTGCAGATGGTATTAACATCTAGCAAGGAGGAGTTAGAGTTAGCTTTAACTAAAATGGAAGTGGTATTGACAAAACAGTATTGTATGAAAATAAAGTAGGGAAAGAGCGAATATAAAGATAGGAGACGAAAGATTACAAGAAGAAGTGGCTGAATTTAGATATCTAGGAAGTCAGATAAGTCAGGATGGAAGGAGTCCTAGGGATATAAAACAGAGGATAGCGAAGGGTTGAGTCGTCTTCAATAAAAAGAAGTCACTTCTATGCTCGCGAACGGTTAATTTAGAAATTTAAAAAAATTGTTAATGGTGTATGTTTGGAGCGCGACGCTATACGGGTACGAAACACGGTGGGTGCGGCGGAAAAGGTTAGAAGCGTTCAAAATGTGGTGTTACCGGCAAATGATGAGGATACCGTGGATAGAGAAAGTTAGATCTGAAGAGGTATTATAAAGAATAGGAAAACAGAGGACTCTATGGAAGTCAATAAAAAATAGTCGAGATAGGTTGATAGGACACCTTCTCGGGCATATTAGAGGCAGAAACAGGAGTTAAGAGAAGTAAAGGTAGACCTAGATTAGATTACTATTCGCATGTTCTAATTTTAAGGAAATGCTAAGATTAGCTCAGGATATGAAGGAGTGAAGGTGCGTGACCAATCAGTCTTAGGACTGACGGCCTTATGATGATTTGTTTACAAATCTCAACTAAATGACGATGGAAATGTAAATCATTATCTTCTTATTTAATGGAGTTACTCTATTCTTTTTATTTTTTTAATTTTTTCAAAACATTCACGTTAGAAGTTCATTAGTATTTAATTCTAACAGATACGTTCAAGTTTCAAGTGTAGTATGAAAACGTTCACGGTGGCCAATATTCTGTCGAAACTGCTAGACGCGATTTCGATCTTGTTAGATCCTTTGATCTCATCAGCCCGTCGCAGACAGCTTCGACAGAACACAGACCAACTCTACCTACTATTTTGACACAGCGTTTTATAAAATCCTACAATCGCCGCGGTAAACGCTATCTATGGTACGATGCTACATTTAGTGGAATTCAATATGCTCAACAAGGTCCATTTATATTGATGGATATCTACTTGCTGAACTGAATCCATGATGTAGCTTACCATAAGTGATAGGCACGTTGCCAAAATCAAATAAAGCAGTTCATGGTGGCGCTGATGAGATTCAACAAGATCGAAATCGCGATCCGTGTCTGGCAGTTTCGACAGAATATTGAAGACCATGAAATTCGATTTTGGCAAAGTGCCTATCACGTATAGTGCGCTACGTTATAGATTCAATTCAGTAAGTAAGTAGATATTTATCTTATCTTATCTTGTTGTATATTGAATTCCATTAAATGTAGCATTGTGCCGCCTCGTTTGTAGGATTTGAATAATAGTGTCTTACTAATTATTTAAGAAAAACTAAGGATAAGCCATTTACCGCCGTGTCATATTTCTTCACAAAAGCATTTAAAAAAAATACGACGTGTAATTATACAACACGCTACTGAAGTGAAACTTCTTCAAACACACAAAAACATACCGGGATAGGGGTTAAGGAATTGGTTTTATGGTATTATTTGTACACTATGAATTTAAATTTTACACTATACATGCCGGAGTTGCCTGTAACGAACGTTGCATTGAAGCGCACTCACGGCTCAAGCTATCCCCACTACGAACTCGACTACGTGACCATGTAGAGGGGGGACATCCGTTGTATGATTTCGTTACATAGTAACTCGCATAAAACGAACTTACCGTACCGTGCGTAAAGAAGTTTCACTTCAATAACATTGTGACCTCTACCTTGACAGACACACTCTATTATTAGGATTATGGGCCTCAAAATAAAACCAAATCACTTAGGTATCTTGACACAATCATTTTCTTTAGAAAACTTGTTTTGATATAGTATTATTACTATTAATATGAATCTGCGTTATCTCACGATAGGTATAAAATACTGTGATAGTTGCATGGAAAATCTTGGGTGGCTAAATTGGTTATCTTGTGAATTCCTTTTTATTGTTACCTTTTGTTGTGTAAGATGTTGTCTTTAGGCCTCACTTTTTTTGTAAGAAAATAAATTAAACTACATTCCTCACTTCCCAAAGAAATAACTTTTTCGTTGTTTTCAAATATTTAAAAATAATCTAACATAATTTGTCCTAGTACAGCCAGCGATTAGGCCCAGGGGGAGGGACAAAATTTCAAATTGAACCTCTCAGCTCTGCAAGATCAAAGAAACACTGGACTGTCTGTTATATGTCTGTTTGTTGAGAACATTGTATATTTGACATTTGGAATAATTTGGTTGCACGATAAGGTACATAAAAAGGAAGACCTGAACAATTTTACGAATGGATTACACACAATATGTACATTGTACGTATACATACGTATTTGTTCGGTGTAAGCACAGAAGGTAATATTTTAAGTAAATTTGATTACGCTTTAGCAATTCGTCGATTCGACACGGGATGAGATTAATTTTTGATGAGGACTGCCTGTTCCCTTACCGAAAATTTGTGGTTCAACATGTTCGCCCTATGCACCATTCACGAATTTAAGCATAATAAATGTAACGCAGTTTCACCCCAAATAATATGGAATTAGCGCAATCACTTTTCGCTTCAGAACACGGGGAGAGTTTGATAATGGCATAATGGAATAGCATAGTAGGAGAGAATATTCTATTATTGTGAAATGACATAAATGTGGATTTGAAGCTAAAAGAAAACTTTGCAGCAACAGTTACTGAATCGTGGTAATTGTACACAGTATTTTTATGATAACGACTGTGATGATGTCATAGTTAGCAGTAGTCATACTGTGAGTTGTACTCATACTAATCCAGACAAGGATCAGTAAATGAGCAATTTTATTAAAAAAAAAATTGCTCTTCCCATGCTCCAATCGACAACTGTTGCAGTTACGACAAAAGTCATGCGGAGCAAAGTAGTATCTATGCTCAAACAGCTAGGTATCGTCGCTCTGTTAATCCCTCTACTTGGGACACTGAAGTTTTAAAGCTTATGTAAAACAATGATGACTACATTTCGTAGATTGCTATTCTGTTTTGACTTCAAATTATTTCTCAATATGTTACAGTCAACAACAAATAACAATCATACTGTGTGTTGTATTCATATTAATCCAGACATCAAGCATCAGCAAATGAATAATTTTTTTTAAAAAAGAATGTTGCTCTCTCCCTATCCTCCCAATCGGCAATATTTGCAGTTACGACAAAAATAATGTGGAGCAAAGTGATGCATATGCTCAAAGAGGAGAAGCTTCAACGGAAGTTGGGATAATTGAAAAGCAATTAAAGCCTATATCGGTCCCTCTAATTGGGACACTGAAGGTTCAAAGCGTATGCAAAACATCAAAAACATAGGTGCCACAATAATTTTCTGATCTTTTTGCTGACTACGTTTATTCTATGTATAACTAAGGATTACTACATACCGTAAATGTTATGCCATTTAGACTTCAAATTAGGCCCTGCTCATTTGAGTGATACTTTCGGGGTTAACATGGATAAACGTCATTCCATTTTGGTAATGAATTTCTTCAACTCTTCTTTCGAATCACCTTCTCTTAATTTCATTGGTTTGCTTGAGATACTTCCACCTTAATGAAAAGTCAATTTTGCATTCTCTTCACTTAGGAAAGACAATCTCGCTTATGTGAAAAATAACCTGTAAGTCAAGTGCATTGCCAAACCTTTTGGTAACATTATGAAAAAAAATATTACGTGGTTTATCATATATATGCGTTAAGCCATTGCCGTTGAGTAACATGGCTGTTTGCTGTGAAATCATCAGCAGTATTAAAAAATAAATTAAAAACGCAAGTTAACAGGAAAAAGGACAACACGTAACTAACTTATTTATTAATTTATGTGACAAAATCAAAAACTTGTCTGATGCCACCACCAATACTTGGTATGCAACAAAAGAATACTAGTCAGAAGCCAATAATGGGAAAAACCCAACAAGGTATGATTCTGCCTTGAGCTATGAAATTCCTGTAACCTACTGCATACAATTGAAGAACATCGATAATAAAATTAACAAATATTATTGTCGTCGAAGATCTTCGAACATTCAAGAGAAAAAAAAAACTTTTGGGTGTTTCATTCCCACCAGCCAGTAATGCTAGTGGGCGGGCAGTCCCTCCGGACTATGCCGGAAGGTAGGGCGGAAGGCCCTCATCAGCCTGCTTTCAGGAATCGTGGGAATGGGTGGGTGGTGGTTCGGGTGAGAAAGATGAGACGAACGAAATGAAAACACAAGAGAATGAAATGAATTATCTGTGGAATTATTACTGGCTCAGCATTTGCCTAGGTGATCCAAGGAAACCACAGAAAAACTTGCACCAAGGCAGACGGACCCGGAATCGAACCGGCGTCCTCCCGAATGCTAAGCAATGGTCTAAACCTCTAGGCCATGTCGCTCGGTATTCAAGAGATATTAGACTACCTCGTATGCATTTGAAATTATCGAAATTTTTAATAGAATAAAATAATATAGGTTGAATAATTATTAGCAAATCTATCCATAAAAATTAAAAAAATATTAAAATTTAACTGAAACAGTGGCTTTGTCCTAAATGAGTCAGTTGCACTTAATGATTATTGAATTGAATCCATAGGAGTATATGAATTAATATGCCTGTAGTTTTTATTAAAACCTTCGAGAATCATGACAGCTCCCGTCAACCTCTAAAACAGATTGAATCATATTTTAAGTTCTGTTAAAGTTAAATAATATTTATCCTTTACCAAACCTTCTACGGAAGACAACAAGATTCTTGCTGTGATTAATTATTTTTCATTGTGGTGGTGGGAGGTGGAAATAGAATGTGTAGAATCCTTTATATGTCCTTTATAATGTAGTAGCTTCGTTAGGTAACCGAATATGTAGAAGAGCCGACGGAATTAACGCGAAGCGCTTCCGATTCACACAGGTGTCGTTTGTCGTCATCGGATATCGATGGCTTTTCAATTAGTTTGTTTAGTGGGGTCATTCTGTGTATGTGTAAATCAAGCAGAGCACTAATCTTCCTTTAATAATCGTCTTATTGCATGATGCTGTTTTGTCGGTTGAAGCTCTTGTAGCTAATTTCTTGTCCGGTTTCTTTACATGACAACTTAATTCGTAATCGCGAAAATACAAAATTTTCATAGCAATTCAATTTTTGGTGTAGGTACGACATTAATAAATTAGTATAACAGAATTGCCAAATAATTTATATTAAGTTATATATTAAATTAGTTAAAATTGAAGCAAAATTGACAAAACTAAATTTACGATAACATAAAGTGCAATATACAGGGTGTAACAGAAAGTGTCAAGCTTTCAGGAGGTACCATAAAACGAAAAAATTAAGGAAATGTTTGTATTACTAGACCAAAATAGGATGAACTGTGGCATAACTACGTCCTACAATGTGCACCGGTCGAAGGTAATCTTCAGCTGATAAGCGTTGGTCTGTTTCCAATTTCTGTGAGTTATTTTGTGTGCAGAAGAACGGATGTACATTTTATTGCTGAATAATGTTGTCTTATAGTCTTTCTTTGCGTATCTTGCTCGATTATCCAACGTTCATCTCATTCTGCTCAAGTAATATGTCCGGAAGTACACCGTTTTCGAGAAAAACGTACCTAGTTGAAAGTACCTACAGACAACTTTACAATTCCGGCCCTGGTAAAGAAATACGACCCGCAACGCTGCACTCAAGTAGCTGGGGATTACTAGCGTCAGTATAGTACATTTTTTGTATTTTTTACTAATGTATTGTTTATTTGTTAGATTAGATTAAGGGCAATTCAGGGTGTTTATCTTAATAGCGTTTATTATTATTAAACCTTGTATTCGATAATTGATGTACAGTTCAATAAATTAATTCAGTAATACAACAACAATCATTAGTTTAGATCAGTACTTATGTCACTGTAGAATAGTTGTTGTTACCACAATGTGACATTATACGTATTTAATGGTTTGAACCATATCGCCGCTGTAGGTACGAAATGTTCGATCTCTAAAATAGTACACGCAAAATAGCAGTGACTCCTTTGATGTGTCAGTGTGGCAAATTTTAAAGTAATAGTTGCTGCATCCTTATCATTTGCAGCGAGTGTACGCTTTGCTTGAAACTGATTTTCATCGCATGTAGTAGGTACATCCTTCGCGATTTCAAGAACTGTTTTCGATAAATGAATGATTTTTGGAGATTTGCCTTATGAAAATTACAATTATTCAGATGATGCTCATTTACTGACTAATATTTACGTAACTTACATTTTTTTTTTCGTTTGTGTTCGTACATTTACGTATTGCTGCCTGTAATGTACTTCTTTAACTGTGCACTACTGAATTGTTTATGTTTACCTTAGACGTTCGATAACCGGTAATGTTTACATTCTTCACCCATGTAGCTGCAGAGTTTTTATCGCACTGCGCAATTCGGTAGTCACCTATGTCAGAGCCGGCAAACTTTAACTTCATAGGAGCCGCTACCTGACGTTAGTTTGGGTCATTCCATACCCTTCAATGAGTACGAGAGAGTAAGCAGTAATGACCCATATCAAGCCCTTTCATCCCGTAAACGAACGAAGCCTCCCAGGCAACTTAAATAATAATTACGAAAATTTTCTAATGATCGTCCCTAAGTCCCAAGATCAGCTCAGGGGTGGCATGCCGGACTATTGGGTTCCACTATGAAAAAAGGGACTCACCTACGAAATGGAAGGGAAAGAAAAGGAAAGAATCATCTCACTCGCATTCGCAGGAGCAATCAAAAGCTCCTCGGCTATACTTGAGGAGCACTCAGGAGTCATAAGAGCCGAGTTTGCCCAGCTCTGACCTATGTTGCCAATTCACTCGTAGGACTGACTTCGGATTGTAAATTATTGTGATTATCTTAAAAAAAATTGCCCTTAACCGCATCACTAAACTCATTGTGGGATTGTTTATTGTATCAATATAGTTTACGTCCTGCAAAGCTCGACACTTATTTCTGTTACAGCCTGTGTTGTATTGGAAGATCCCCTATTAGATAATTGAGTGTACTTCTGTTTTAATGGTAGGTAGGTGTTAGTGTTTAAATTTAATGCTTTTGTACCAAATTAGAGCACATTGTTTCCTGTACATCGGAAACAGAGTGAATATTTCCACCCCATCTATCTACATGTACTTATCTCTTGAAACTTCGAAGGGGCTAATTGTGATCCCACCGTCCATCGTCAAGAACGCAAGGCGACAAGCGGATTATAGAGTAGATCTCCGGGCCCATGCCACTCGCCACCGCCTTGCCGCTGTTGTTGCCTCGTGTTCCGCACTTCGGCCACTTTGATTGGTCCGTAAGCAACGTTCGTCAGTGCGGATTACAGACGGTTTCACGCGTCACTAGTACGTAATCTACTTAGCCCTGACAGTGATAAGGATGAATGGATCGGGCGGTGGCGGAACTGGAACCGAAACCGAACTAAACTACACCGTCATCCCGACAACGCCGATTTCAAATCTGGAAGGCGATAAAACCAAGAAAGCGACGTTGCCAAGTTAACGAAGAAAAGATTCCTTTTTTTATATATTTATGTAAAATATATAAATAAACCAATATATATCATTATCAATTTCGCGTTATCCAAAAGTTCGATTTGACTAACGGACGTAAAAATTAGTTGTGCTCGAAAGCCATCTTACTTCTGCGTGTAGAAGAAGTGATAATTGCTGACTTATTCCCATATCTTTATTTGTTTTCTTAAAAAACTTTTACTACAGTATACCAGTTAGTGTAAAAGTTCCTTCTTCACAGTTTCCTTATTCGCGTTTTCATTATTCGCGGGTGAAAAAATTGCAACCCAATTCCTGTATTCGTGGCTAAAAATGTCATTATTCGCAGATGCAATCGGTAAACAGAAAACGATTCGGTGTCATTTATTAAAGTATTTGACCGCAATAGATCGCTTGTGCCTACTGTGAATTTTTCCGAAAATATGGGTTACTATTCTAAATATTGTGATTTAACGCTGCGAGATAAATATCTGATTTTTTGTATGGTAATAGACAAAGGTTCACACTAACTCTGCATGTTTTTAGTTTTCAATAATATGGTCGTTAATAGCTTTTACAAATGCTTAAAGTTGATGCTTCTTGTGAGACACGTATTTTCAATAGAAATTAAGAAATTTAAAAATGGCCTCCGACAGGCTTTAGAACAAAGCTTTATCTATCTTACTACAAAATTTCAAACCTCTGTTCCAAACATTAAACTCATGATATCTAGAACCGATAAGCATGTTTTTACGCGCGTGTACTACTGAATCCCCTTAATATATCGGCATCTTTTGACTATGTACCGTTGGTACGTGCCGGAATAACAATAGCTACATTTAAAAATTTGAAAAAAACCTTATGATCCTTCTACGAAACACAAGGGTTTCGCGGAACATCATTTAGGAACGGCACCTACACGCTTACCTGAATTAGTAAGAGTGCAAACTAAGAAGGTCCTTTTAGACTACTGGCTAAATCTTCAGGCCGACTTAGTCACAACGTTTCCGGAATTTTTGAGTAAATATACCAATAAAATATCCGAAATTCCACAAAACCTTTAGTTATCTAAGAAAAAAAAGTAAATTCATATCACGGTTAATACCAAATAACACAAAAACATTCATCAATTGAAAGAACAGTGCAATGCATGCTTCATACTTATCATTTGCAGCGAGTACAAGTCTTTCTTGAAACAAATTTTCCGCCGCTAGTAGATTTGTGTCGGTGGTTTCGAAAGAAAGGTACTGCGTAGCACACCTTGACAGTATCTCAATAGCATGGAAATTTGCCTCAATAAAACTACAATCATACAGATGATGCTCATTTACCGATTAATGTTTGCGTAATTTACATTTTCTTCTTTCTTTTGTGTTCTTACAGTTTAGCCTTATAATCACGCTGCTGAATTCACCACACGATTGTTTATTGTCTCTAGTTTACGCCCTCCAAGGCTCGGACCTGACTTCTGTTATACCCTGTATGCTGATGACCTTATGATGAAGATGAACATTTACAATAATTTTCGGAATTACGGTCATAAATAGTTGAAAAATTCAGCAACGTAATCAGTTTACGTACGACTAATGTTGTCACAAAATCTGGTGCAACGTAACTTTAAAATGTTGAAGTTTACATTACTGCTCGAGTTGAGCAAAGATTGTGATTATCCTAAAAGGGATGTTGGCATAATCGACAACGTAGTAATGTCGAAATTTCGACGGGGTTAACGATCGGCAACATTGCTAGGGAAGTTTATATATTTGTATTTTAGCAATTAGATGAAACCTGTCTATTGTGTAATAATAATAATAAAGTCCAGAGGCAGCCATCACACAGGGAAGTCGTCAAGTAACTAGTTACATGCCTTCTGATTTTGTCTGTGATCGACGTTTCTTCGCCCTTCGTGAAGGCTGTTTGCTAATTGATTGTTATCAGTAGTAATACAATGGCGCTCCTAGGACTCCGGATGGCCTGTCCATCCAGTTCTGACCATCGTCCAGTTCTTCGGCGCCTTTAGAGGTCATTCTTCAGCTGAAGAAGGTCATTCTTCGGCTGTTGAAGGTCATTCTTTGGCTGAAGAGGAAGAAGAAGGTCATTCTTCGGCTAGGCCGAAGAATGCACACACATACACATACACACATGCTCAGGAAACACCCCCTACAACCCCCTTCCATCGTAGACGTCGCTGTTGCTGCAGTAATGGGTGGTTGTAGGGGATGTTTATTAAGCATGTGCGTTTTGTGCATGTGTGTGTGTTATTTTTTTTGTGTTTGTATGTGGTATGTGTATTGTGTGTTGCCTATGTGTGTCTGTATTGTGTGTGGTGTGTATTGGATGGATGGATGATGATGGTTAGTAGCCGTAGACGATTTTTTTCGCGCGACCGGGGTTCNAAACGTGACTTTGAGGAAACCTGCGCGAATAAAATTAATACATACATGAATAGGCGTGAAAAAGACAGAAAGTTTGAATTTTAAATTAAATTTAAAATAAATAAAAAAAAAAAACAATTCGTGCGAAGTCGCAGGTAAAGCCTAGTAAAATCGATTATTATCGACTGGCAAGCTAGTTAAACTTGGACGATATCGGAAAACATTTAGTTTTTGTTTTGATGTTATCGCATATACCTACATTAGGTACTCTTACTGATCGTAATTTTACAATATCAGACCTACCTGTGTCTACTAATTAGAAACAGGCAAAGAAAAGATGGCAAATAAGACAAGAAAAAGGGCAATAAAATATGAGAAGAAAATTAGATAAGAGAGAAGCAATGTACTTAAAGAATGCATTTAAAAGTAAAAGAAAGGTACAACTAAATACTGGGAAAAGAAAAGGTAAAATGGACAAAGGGCCAATAGCAGAAAAGTGAAAGATAATGAGGAGAAATTACTTTCTAAGAATAACAGCGACATATTGGCAGAAGCAGAGAAAATTGAAAAAGAACAAGACAGACAAAAACTACAGGAAAAACTAAATTCATTGAAATAAGCGAAGGAATGCAAAGAAATCAACCCAATCGACAAACGGGAATACTTGAAAAAGGGACATAAACGCAGAAACGAACTAGAGATGTATGCAAAATTCAGGTTAGGGTCAGAAAAGAAAGCTAATAAGTCAAAGTGTCAAAAAAAGAAAGACTATGCCGAATGTGTAAGAAGGCTATTATCTATCTATGTATGTATGTTAAAGAATGTCAAAAAAAAAGAAAATATAATAATAACAAAAACGTTCCAGTTGCAGGATAAATATTAATAATTTTTTATAGTCATTATATATTCAATTTATATACATACAATAAGTTTCACATGACTTTATATTATATTTATTTACATATACATATATGTAGACAGTATATATCTGAAATAGAGAATGAACTATTTACCTACCCCTTCCTGTTATTCAATTAAGCTTCTTGTGGGAATGCAGCTTATCCTAGAGGTAGAAGTATCTTTACGATGCAGAAAAATGCTTGTAAAATAGAGACGTGGTTAATGTAATTTTATCGTCAAATCTTTCTCGTCAATTGACAGCTGTAATTCACATAATCTGGTTATAGATGACAGGAATCAACATGGATAGAGCAAAGTTTGCAAGTCATTCCTTTTGTAAAATGGGCAGGTCTCAAATTGAGATCAATCGAAAACGGAGACGATATCTACATACGTTCACTTAAAGTCGATAAGAAATTGAATCAACTTTATGCTCCTGCTTTAAATTCTATTGATATGACATACACAATTAAATTCAAATCGTTTGCTATAAGTAATAACCACTGCATGTCGTTAAATTGTGAATCTAAAAAGTGAAATAAAACGGTAAAAGATTAAGGCGCAGTAAAAAAAATTGTCTTCACTTCCAGAATATGGTTGGTAATCAAGAACCTAATATCAGAGATTCCATTTCTGACGTAATTTATAATATTGGATTCGAATCTGACCTCAAATTTACCTTAGTGCTTCAAAATTCCTACATGTCCAAATCTTACAACCCAGAAAACTAAATTTTGGCTTTTTTGGGATGCGACGTGGACATGGAGAGGAGAAGAAGACGAAGAAGAAGAAGAACAATAACAACAACAACCAAAGGATTAATCTTCCTAACGATTGGTTTCACAGCAATATTTTGAAATCTAATCAATCCAATGGCTTTAATTTGGCTTGGTTGGTTCTGAATTCGAATTAAAACAACGCAAAATGTCAATTCTGATGTTACATTCGACTTCACTGTTCACAGGGTGTTTCTGAAATAAGTAGCAACCTTGCAGGAGGTGATAGAGAATAAGAAAAATTAATGTTGTATGTCCGAATGTTCACCGTTTTCTAGAAAAACTTAGTTAAAAGTGCAGGCAAATGTAATTCCAGTCCTGCAAAGGAATGCGACAATGTAACACCGTATTAAATCAGCTTTTTTTATATACTCTATATTTGTTACATTAGATTAAGTGTAATTGATTATCCCCAGCGAAGACATCCTCACCGACAAATCGTCTTAAATGCGGTACAGAGGTAAAAAGAAACCGCAAATAATTTTGGTAGACGCCTCGAAGCCTGTCTTTCAGCACGGGGTTCGAATTCCAAACAATTTTTGGAGTGTACGCACGTGTGTATGTATGTGTTTACCGATGTTGCATTTAATTTTTTCTAATGGGAGAGTATTAGGGCTATTGGTAAACCACCCATAAAAAATGGGTAATGCATATTGGCAATACCTCAAAACTGTTTTGAAAATCTGTCCTATAATTAATAAAATTATAATTATTTATCCAGAGGATATTAATTTACCTATTAATGTTTACGGGACGTTAATTTTAACTTTCTTTTGTATTCTTAATATAATTTTGACGTGCATTTAAATACTACTGCATGCTATCAGCGATGAACAATGTTCTTTATTTCATTAATTTTTATCGTAAAGGCCGTACAAATATTACTGTGTATAGTAGTGTAGTAAGCTGTAACGCTGTTATTACTTACGTTATTTTTCATTCTACAAGTGACACTGTTTACGTTTTTCATTAATGTAGTAGTTTAGTTGTTATCGCAACACGCTGCACTAAAACCTGCAGTGCGAATTCACGCCCAGGACCGGCTTCAGTTTGTTACTTCCAGTTTTTGTCCCTCAATCACGCTGCTTTACTCACCATGCGATTCTTTATTGCATCTATTTAACACTCTTTAAAGCTTGCCACTTATTTCAGAACCACGTGATAGGCATATAACCAAATTAGTAAGGAATATACATTCTTGGTCAGTAATTTGTTGTGCTAGATGCAGATCGCGATTCTGAACTTATTAGCCCTCATCAGCACTCCATACATAAGTTGGATTTGGTCGATCATTTATCTAAACTGCCTCGGGCATGCTGATGAGAACTAATAAGTACCTACTAACTAAAAATGTAATGGTTTTTAAGATGAAATATGATAAACATTCACGTGTCACCACTGGTATAAAACAAAATACGTTCCTTGTTAGTTAATATGATATAGCTTTCCACTTTTGCAGGTAAAACTACCATTTTTAATTTTACGCCTGTTCCTTCGTCTCATAATGTGACATAAGCATACTCCAAACGGTGCACAAAACAGAATAATGCACGGGACTGTGATGTGAAACTTGAGGACAATTTCAATCAGGAATCGATGAATAGAACATGCAGCTGAGTTTGTTGCGGTTGCATGAGGGCAGTTAGTTGCCGATCCGTCATCCAGTTATGACAGGTCTTTATTGTGCCCTTTGCGAAACTGCTGAACAATAAAGATCGGTGGCACAAGTTTTGCGCCGTTTAGCAAGTAGCGACGACTCTCACTGTAAACAGTCGCACTGAATAGGCGGCAAACAAGAAGCGACTCGGTCGCATCACTTTCATAGGAATTACAATAAGTGTCATCTCTTGACATGCGTTAAACTGTTTACGGAAACGTGAACTGACAGGGATCAGCCGAGCTCTTCCCCAAGCTCTATTTACGCTGTTTTGTTAGGGTATTTTACACCACAATATTAGGCAGATAAAGGCAAGGTATATATACGTATAGGTACATTATATATGTCCGAATGTACACAATATAGAAGCAAAACGGTAGGGTAGATAATAAATATAGAATACCTAGTCAGAATAGATGACTAACAAATGTTAGAAATGAAAAAATGAAAGTGAATAATATCGGATATTATGTTATATAATTTAAATTTTGCTTTAGAAGTTATATTAATTTCTATAGAATAACTATT
>NW_020439361.1:179559-182362 GCF_000699045.2 Agrilus planipennis | reverse complement strand
GCACCTCCACTCGTTCCTATCCTGCGCTAATCTTCGCATTTCACCAAAACTAGAACAACCCACATCCTTAACTACTTGCGAACAATAATTTAATTTAGGTCTACTTCTACCCCTCCTAACTTTCGTTTTTGCCTCTAATATACCTCTGACTAGACCTTCATGCCTGAGAAGGTGTCCTACTAACTATCTCGCCTAATTCTTATTGACTTCCATATAGTTCTCTATTCTCCTATTCTTTCTAATACCTCTTCATTTCTAACCTTCTCTATTCAAGGTCTTCTCATCATTTGCCGATCATACCACATCTTGAACGCTTCTAACCTTTCCTTTTCCGTTGAACGCCTACCGTCCATATTTCGCACCCGTACAGCTTCGCGCTCCAAACATACACATTTAACAATCTTTTTCGCATTTCTAAATTAATCGTTCGCGAGCATAGAAGTGACTTCTTTTTATTGAATGCGACTCGACCCTGGGCTATCCACCGCTTTATATCCCTACTACTTCTTTTGTCCTGACTTATCTGACTTAGACTAGACTAGATGTTCCTGTCTTTACATTCGCTCTTTCCCTACTTCTTCATCCCATGCAAACCAAAATTTTTGTTTTACTTTTGTTTACTTTCATAGAATACTGTTTTGTCAATACCGCTTCCATTTTATTTAAATCTCTAACTCCTCTTTGCTATGTGCTAATACTGCTATACCCGAGTTAAAAATGATCAGACTGTCTGAGTCTCTGAAAGCGAGATTCGAGTCTCCGCCTCTCATCGAGTCTCTCTGGTGTTGCTGAGAGAGACTGTCAAAAAAACTGTTTAGCGTCTGAACGAGAGACTCGAATCTCTGAATTAACAATTTTATCGTTGGAGTCTCCCATACAGAGACTGCGAGAGATCCATAAAAACGCCTAGGCAATAACTGAGAGACTGTGAAAGACTATGAGAGACGCCGAAAGACTCTGAGAGATTGAAAATTTTTGTCTAGGGTATCATCAAACAACGGAATACCTAATGATTAATAAACAAAATAATGATAACACTACAACGGTACATTTAATATCTGAAATGGGAAAACATTTCTCTTCTTCAATTTTCACACCCTCATATTCATTCTGTGATCATACAGAAGATTTTTCAATTGGATAGTTACTATTTCCTAATTTGAAAAGGTAGCAACCACCAGCACCATTGTCATTGATGACTGCTGCTACTGCGAGTACAGCGAAAAAAAAAAAACGGAATGACCGAGTGATAGCAGGGTGGCAACATACAATTCATGGCTCGAAGCGGACGTGGCACCTCCCGGGAGCCACTGATTTTATCGCCCGCAGATGGAACGAGATTATAAAGTTTATGTTCACCATCATACGCTGGACCCACGTCCACCTGCTGCGATCACCAATTTTTTACGTGCTGGGCTGCAGAAGTGTCAGAAATGTTCGTTCTTTCAAACCACACAAAACGGTTATCTGGAATTTATCAATGGAAGATGATTAAGGACTGGTTTGATGAGAGAAGGTGTGGCCCACAATCAAATTTCACCTACTCGTTCTTAGATTAATGCAGTAGAAGTGAAAGTTTCGAATTTTACGAGTGCCACTTGGTAATCTTTTTATTGATCGCAGTTTTCAATTCAGTTTTTGATCGTCACCCAAAAAGGTGAGTGTGGGACTCCCTAACCGGTGTTTTAACAATATGATTAACATTCAATAAAATTTGAAATTATTTTTTCCGATTTTTAATTTTCCCACTACAAACTACCTCAATGAAATTCTCGACTCATTTGGATTTCGTTCCGGAACGTAGTGTGATTCCATCGTGAACTTTCATTGGCTGTTTAGGTATTATGTATTTATGTATAAATACGATACAGTAGTACATACATAGATAGGTATAGAAGAGAAATACATGGTAGGCGTTCGCGAGGCAGTNCGTGCTGATGAGAACTAATAAGTACCTACTAACTAAAAATGTAATGGTTTTTAAGATGAAATATGATAAACATTCACGTGTCACCACTGGTATAAAACAAAATACGTTCCTTGTTAGTTAATATGATATAGCTTTCCACTTTTGCAGGTAAAACTACCATTTTTAATTTTACGCCTGTTCCTTCGTCTCATAATGTGACATAAGCATACTCCAAACGGTGCACAAAACAGAATAATGCACGGGACTGTGATGTGAAACTTGAGGACAATTTCAATCAGGAATCGATGAATAGAACATGCAGCTGAGTTTGTTGCGGTTGCATGAGGGCAGTTAGTTGCCGATCCGTCATCCAGTTATGACAGGTCTTTATTGTGCCCTTTGCGAAACTGCTGAACAATAAAGATCGGTGGCACAAGTTTTGCGCCGTTTAGCAAGTAGCGACGACTCTCACTATAAACAGTCGCACTGAATAGGCGGCAAACAAGAAGCGACTCGGTCGCATCACTTTCATAGGAATTACAATAAGTGTCATCTCTTGACATGCGTTAAACTGTTTACGGAAACGTGAACTGACAGGGATCAGCCGAGCTCTTCCCCAAGCTCTATTTACGCTGTTTTGTTAGGGTATTTTACACCACAATATTAGGCAGATAAAGGCAAGGTATATATACGTATAGGTACATTATATATGTCCGAATGTACACAATATAGAAGCAAAACGGTAGGATAGATAATAAATATAGAATACCTAGTCAGAATAGATGACTAACAAATGTTAGAAATGAAAAAATGAAAGTGAATAATATCGGATATTATGTTATATAATTTAAATTTTGCTTTAGAAGTTATATTAATTTCTATAGAATAACTATT
>NW_020439361.1:177173-178777 GCF_000699045.2 Agrilus planipennis | reverse complement strand
CACTAATAATGGGAAGGGTTAAAAATGTTAAGTTTAATGTAAATATTTTAAATAAAATCGGTTCACTATGTCTTCAAAATTCATTTTAATTAGAAATCTTATATTAATTTTATCAGTTGATAATATCCAAGGTAATTCAATGTGTAAAGATAATATAGCAAAAAACAAATTCAAAATCTAGTGATAAGCAAAGCATGTCCAAAACCAAGACTGTCCTAGTCTTGATATTGGTCTTGGACTTGTTCAAATACTTCTAGTCTTAGTATTGGTCCTTCTACTTACTTATATAGTCTCGGTCTCAGTCTCGATCTTGGTCTTGGTCTTGCGTGTTAAGTGTTGGTCTTGCTCATTTTTTTAATAATTCTTCTGAGCAGAAAATTTTTTACTGACACAAACTGAAAGTTTCAAATACTGTAAATGTTTTGTTCCAACAAAAGAATATAAAAGTTGCTTCAAATTCAAAAATCCATCGGAATAGTAGTTTTTTGTTTAGTCTTGCGTATTTGGTCTTAGTTTTAATCTTGTTTGTTCGGTTTCAGTTTTAGTCTTGGTCTTGTTCGTTCGGTTTGGTCTTGGTCCTGTCTGTATAAAGACCAAGACCAATTTTACTCATCACTATTAAAATCTGGTACTCTCGAAGGAAAAAATTTGTTCTCGAAAACAGTTAATATGAAAATTTATGTTTAAATTTATTAATTTTTAACATTTTACTTCTGGCTAAAGTTTAATATAGCATCCAGGCTTTAATACGTAGAAGTAAGAGATTTTCCCTTAAATAATCAATGATCTTGCGCAATTTAATACAAATTATATTTTGACATTTTATTACTTGAAGTAAGTCCAAGTCCAAAATGTTTAAGAAATTGAAATTTACTCATTACTATTGCATTTTAATTTTAAGTGCAATAATTTAACAAAATGTTTTTGAGTTAACCCCTTACAGGTTTAGCCATCTGATATTTCAACTGTCGTCCTGATCCCGGTGGGGAGTATCACGCGAAGGTGTTCAGCACTATTTTCCTTTTTTTCTCTTTTGTTAATCCTCATTAAGAAGAATTACTGATAACGGGAGAGGAGAGGATAGCAACAGCTTCTCCCTGGGGCTGAATATATTAACCTTAGTTCTTATAATTTGTAGTACTACCCTTTGTATAGAACACTTAATCCTTGGTGCACATAGTACTTTACACATAATCAAGGAATTTCTATCTGACCTTAGACTAACTTAACTTAATGGCATCTATTCTATTTCTGGCATACTCAGTCTTTTTTATTTTGAATGCGTTGACGATCGATATGATATTATGATTTGTTTTGCTGTACATTTTTAAAAAAGAAAAAAGGCAAATGACATTTTTTTTGCATTTTCGTGATATTCAACTGTTGTGCATAATACAAATAAAAAAATAATTGTTTTGACTATTCTACGCATTTGTAAAAACATACATCACTTTCACAATCAAATTACGGTCATCATCATAAGGTCATCAGTCCTAAGACTGGTTGGACACGTACCTCCACTCTTTCCTATCCTGAGCTAAACTTCGCATTTCCCTAAAACTAGAACAACCCACATCCTTAACTATTTGCGAACAGTAATCTAA